>NW_026967497.1:0-130266 GCF_028390025.1 Pseudophryne corroboree
AGGGTGGGTGGCAGTAGTGCAGTAGTGGGGGCTGCTGGAGGCAGTGTATATGTGGGTAATCTTGTCCCCATGCAGCACTGAGGTGTCAGAGGGGGAAACAGGGTGGGTGGCAGTAGTGCAGTAGTGGAGGCTGCTGGAGGCAGTGTATATGTGGGTAATCTTGTCCCCATGCAGCACTGAGGTGTCAGAGGGGGAGACAGGGTGGGTGGCAGTAGTGCAGTAGTGGGGGCTGCTGGAGGCAGTGTATATGTGGGTAATCTTGTCCCCATGCAGCACTGAGGTGTCAGAGGGGGAGACAGGGTGGGTGGCAGTAGTGCAGTACTGGGGGCTGCTGGAGGCAGTGTATATGTGGGTAATCTTGTCCCCATGCAGCACTGAGATGTCAGAAGGGGGAGACAGGGTGGGTGGCAGTAGTGCAGTAGCAGGGGCTGCTGGAGGCAGTGTCTATGTGGGTAATATTGTCCCCATGCAGCACTGAGGTGTCAGAGGGGGGAGACAGGGTGGGTGGCAGTAGTGCAGTAGTGGGGGCTGCTGGAGGCAGTGTATATGTGGGTAATCTTGTCCCCATGCAGCACTGAGGTGTCAGAGGGGGGAGACAGGGTGGGTGGCAGTAGTGCAGTAGTGGGGGCTGCTGGAGGCAGTGTCTATGTGGGTAATCTTGTCCCCATGCAGCACTGAGGTGTCAGAGGGGGGAGACAGGGTGGGTGGCAGTAGTGCAGTACTGGGGGCTGCTGGAGGCAGTGTATATGTGGGTAATCTTGTCCCCATGCAGCGCTGAGGTATCAGAGGGGGGAGACAGGGTGGGTGGCAGTAGTGCAGTAGTGGGGGCTGCAAGAGGCAGTGTATATGTGGGTAATCTTGTCCCCATGCAGTGCTGAGGTGTCAGAGGGGGGAGACAGGGTGGGTGGCAGTAGTGCAGTAGCGGGGGCTGCTGGAGACAGTGTCTATGTGGGTAATCTTGTCCCCATGCAGCACTGAGGTGTCAGAGGGGGGAGACAGGGTGGGTGGCAGTAGTGCAGTAGCGGGGGCTGCTGGAGGCAGTGTCTATGTGGGTAATCTTGTCCCCATGGAGCTCTGAGGTGTCAGAGGGGGGAGACAGGGTGGGTGGCAGTAGTGCAGTAGTGGGGGCTGCTGGAGGCAGTGTATATGTGGGTAATCTTGTCCCCATGGAGCTCTGAGGTGTCAGAGGGGGGAGACAGGGTGGGTGGCAGTAGTGCAGTAGTGGGGGCTGCTGGAGGCAGTGTATATGTGGGTAATCTTATCCCCATGCAGCACTGAGGTGTCAGAGGGGGGAGACAGGGTGGGTGGCAGTAGTGCAGTAGCGGGGGCTGCTGGAGGCAGTGTATATGTGGGTAACCTTGTCCCCATGCAGCGCTGAGGTGTCAGAGGGGGGAGACAGGGTGGGTGGCAGTAGTGCAGTAGTGGGGGCTGCTGGTGGCAGTGTCTATGTGGGTAATCTTGTCCCCATGCAGCGCTGAGGTGTCAGAGGGGGGAGACAGGGTGGGTGGCAGTAGTGCAGTAGCAGGGGCTGCTGGAGGCAGTGTATATGTGGGTAATATTGTCCCCATGCAGCGCTTAGGTGGCAGAGGGGGGAGACAGGGTGGGTGGCAGTAGTGGGGGCTGCTGGAGGCAGTGTCTATGTGGGTAATCTTGTCCCCATGCAGCGCTGAGGTGTCAGAGGGGGGAGACAGGGTGGGTGGCAGTAGTGCAGTAGCGGGGGCTGCTGGAGGCAGTGTCTATGTGGGTAATCTTGTCCCCATGCAGCGCTGAGGTGTCAGAGGGAGGAGACAGGGTGGGTGGCAGTAGTGGGGGCTGCTGGAGGCAGTGTCTATGTGGGTAATCTTGTCCCCATGCAGCGCTGAGGTGTCAGAGGGGGGAGACAGGGTGGGTGGCAGTAGTGCAGTAGCGGGGGCTGCCAGTGGCAGTGTCTATGTGGGTAATCTTGTCCCCATGCAGCACTGAGGTGTCAGAGGGGGGAGACAGGGTGGGTGGCAGTAGTGCAGTAGCAGGGGCTGCTGGAGGCAGTGTATATGTGGGTAATATTGTCCCCATGCAGCGCTGAGGTGTCAGAGGGGGGAGACAGGGTGGGTGGCAGTAGTGCAGTAGTGGGGGCTGCTGGAGGCAGTGTATATGTGGGTAATCTTGTCCCCATGCAGCGCTGAGGTGTCAGAGGGGGGAGACAGGGTGGGTGGCAGTAGTGCAGTACTGGGGGCTGCTGGAGGCAGTGTCTATGTGGGTAACCTTGTCCCCATGCAGCGCTGAGGTGTCAGAGGGGGGAGACAGGGTGGGTGGCAGTAGTGGGGGCTGCTGGAGGCAGTGTCTATGTGGGTAATCTTGTCCCCATGCAGCACTGAGGTGTCAGAGGGGGGAGACAGGGTGGGTGGCAGTAGTGCAGTACTGGGGGCTGCTGGAGGCAGTGTCTATGTGGGTAACCTTGTCCCCATGCAGCGCTGAGGTGTCAGAGGGGGGAGACAGGGTGGGTGGCAGTAGTGGGGGCTGCTGGAGGCAGTGTCTATGTGGGTAATCTTGTCCCCATGCAGCACTGAGGTGTCAGAGGGGGGAGACAGGGTGGGTGGCAGTAGTGCAGTAGCGGGGGCTGCTGGAGGCAGTGTATATGTGGGTAATCTTGTCCCCATGCAGAGCTGAGGTGTCAGAGGGGGGAGACAGGGTGGGTGGCAGTAGTGGGGGCTGCTGGAGGCAGTGTCTATGTGGGTAATCTTGTCCCCATGCAGAGCTGAGGTGTCAGAGGGGGGGAGACAGGGTGGGTGGCAGTAGTGCAGTAGTGGGGGCTGCTGGAGGCAGTGTATATGTGGGTAACCTTGTCCCCATGCAGCACTGAGGTGTCAGAGGGGGGAGACAGGGTGGGTGGCAGTAGCGGGGGCTGCTGGAGGCAGTGTCTATGTGGGTAATCTTGTCCCCATGCAGCGCTGAGGTGTCAGAGGGGGGAGACAGGGTGGGTGGCAGTAGTGCAGTAGTGGGGGCTGCTGGAGACAGTGTCTATGTGGGTAATCTTGTCCCCATGCAGCACTGAGGTGTCAGAGGGGGGAGACAGGGTGGGTGGCAGTAGCGGGGGCTGCTGGAGGCAGTGTCTATGTGGGTAATCTTGTCCCCATGCAGCGCTGAGGTGTCAGAGGGGGGAGACAGGGTGGGTGGCAGTAGTGGGGGCTGCTGGAGGCAGTGTCTATGTGGGTAATCTTGTCCCCATGCAGCGCTGAGGTGTCAGAGGGGGGAGACAGGGTGGGTGGCAGTAGTGGGGGCTGCTGGAGGCAGTGTCTATGTGGGTAATCTTGTCCCCATGCAGCGCTGAGGTGTCAGAGGGGGGAGACAGGGTGGGTGGCAGTAGTGGGGGCTGCTGGAGACAGTGTATATGTGGGTAATCTTGTCCCCATGCAGCGCTGAGGTGTCAGAGGGGGAGACAGGGTGGGTGGCAGTAGTGCAGTAGCGGGGGCTGCTGGAGGCAGTGTCTATGTGGGTAACCTTGTCCCCATGCAGCGCTGAGGTGTCAGAGGGGGAGACAGGGTGGGTGGCAGTAGTGCAGTACTGGGGGCTGCTGGTGGCAGTGTTTATGTGGGTAACCTTGTCCCCATGCAGCGCTGAGGTGTCAGAGGGGGGAGACAGGGTGGGTGGCAGTAGTGCAGTAGCGGGGGCTGCTGGAGGCAGTGTCTATGTGGGTAACCTTGTCCCCATGCAGCGCTGAGGTGTCAGAGGGGGGAGACAGGGTGGGTGGCAGTAGTGCAGTAGCGGGGGCTGCTGGAGGCAGTGTCTATGTGGGTAACCTTGTCCCCATGCAGCGCTGAGGTGTCAGAGGGGGAGACAGGGTGGGTGGCAGTAGTGCAGTAGCGGGGGCTGCTGGAGGCAGTGTTTATGTGGGTAATCTTGTCCCCATGCAGCGCTGAGGTGTCAGAGGGGGGAGACAGGGTGGGTGGCAGTAGTGCAGTAGCGGGGGCTGCTGGAGGCAGTGTTTATGTGGGTAATCTTGTCCCCATGCAGCGCTGAGGTGTCAGAGGGGGGAGACAGGGTGGGTGGCAGTAGTGCAGTAGCGGGGGCTGCTGGAGGCAGTGTCTATGTGGGTAATCTTGTCCCCATGCAGCGCTGAGGTGTCAGAGGGGGGAGACAGGGTGGGTGGCAGTAGTGCAGTAGTGGGGGCTGCTGGAGGCAGTGTATATGTGGGTAATCTTGTCCCCATGCAGCGCTGAGGTGTCAGAGGGGGGAGACAGGGTGGGTGGCAGTAGTGCAGTAGTGGAGGCTGCTGGAGGCAGTGTATATGTGGGTAATCTTGTCCCCATGCAGCACTGAGGTGTCAGAGGGGGGAGACAGGGTGGGTGGCAGTAGTGCAGTACTGGGGGCTGCTGGAGGCAGTGTATATGTGGGTAATATTGTCCCCATGCAGCGCTGAGGTGTCAGAGGGGGGGAGACAGGGTGGAAAGCAGTAGGGCAGTAGCGGGGGCTGTTGGAGGCCGTGTCTATGTGGGTAACCTTGTCCCCATGCAGCGCTGAGGTGTCAGAGGGGGGAGACAGGGTGGGTGGCAGTAGTGCAGTACTGGGGGCTGCTGGTGGCAGTGTCTATGTGGGTAACCTTGTCCCCATGCAGCGCTGAGGTGTCAGAGGGGGGAGACAGGGTGGGTGGCAGTAGCGGGGGCTGCTGGAGGCAGTGTATATGTGGGTAATCTTGTCCCCATGCAGCGCTGAGGTATCAGAGGGGGGAGACAGGGTGGGTGGCAGTAGTGCAGTAGCGGGGGCTGCTGGAGGCAGTGTCTATGTGGGTAATCTTGTCCCCATGCAGCGCTGAGGTGTCAGAGGGGGGAGACAGGGTGGGTGGCAGTAGTGCAGTAGCAGGGGCTGCTGGAGGCAGTGTATATGTGGGTAATATTGTCCCCATGCAGCGCTGAGGTATCAGAGGGGGGAGACAGGGTGGGTGGCAGTAGTGCAGTAGCGGGGGCTGCTGGAGGCAGTGTCTATGTGGGTAATCTTGTCCCCATGCAGCGCTGAGGTGTCAGAGGGGGGAGACAGGGTGGGTGGCAGTAGTGCAGTAGCGGGGGCTGCTGGAGGCAGTGTATATGTGGGTAATCTTGTCCCCATGCAGCACTGAGGTGTCAGAGGGGGGAGACAGGGTGGGTGGCAGTAGTGCAGTAGTGGGGGCTGCTGGAGGCAGTGTCTATGTGGGTAATATTGTCCCCATGCAGCGCTGAGGTGTCAGAGGGGGGAGACAGGGTGGTGGCAGTAGTGCAGTAGTGGGGGCTGCTGGAGGCAGTGTATATGTGGGTAATATTGTCCCCATGCAGTGCTGAGGTGTCAGAGGGGGGAGACAGGGTGGGTGGAAGTAGTGCAGTAGCGGGGGCTGCTGGAGGCAGTGTCTATGTGGGTAATCTTGTCCCCATGCAGCACTGAGGTGTCAGAGGGGGGAGACAGGGTGGGTGGCAGTAGTGCAGTAGTGGGGGCTGCTGGAGGCAGTGTATATGTGGGTAATCTTGTCCCCATGCAGCACTGAGGTGTCAGAGGGGGGAGACAGGGTGGGTGGCAGTAGTGCAGTAGTGGGGGCTGCAAGAGGCAGTGTATATGTGGGTAATCTTGTCCCCATGCAGCGCTGAGGTGTCAGAGGGGGGAGACAGGGTGGGTGGCAGTAGTGCAGTAGTGGGGGCTGCTGGAGGCAGTGTATATGTGGGTATTCTTGTCCCCATGCAGCACTGAGGTGTCAGAGGGGGGAGACAGGGTGGGTGGCAGTAGTGCAGTACTGGGGGCTGCTGGAGGCAGTGTCTATGTGGGTAATCTTGTCCCCATGCAGCGCTGAGGTGTCAGAGGGGGGAGACAGGGTGGGTGGCAGTAGTGCAGTAGTGGGGGCTGCTGGAGGCAGTGTATATGTGGGTATTCTTGTCCCCATGCAGCACTGAGGTGTCAGAGGGGGGAGACAGGGTGGGTGGCAGTAGTGCAGTAGCGGGGGCTGCTGGAGGCAGTGTCTATGTGGGTAATCTTGTCCCCATGCAGCACTGAGGTGTCAGAGGGGGGAGACAGGGTAGGTGGCAGTAGTGCAGTACTGGGGGCTGCTGGTGGCAGTGTATATGTGGGTAATCTTGTCCCCATGGAGCTCTGAGGTGTCAGAGGGGGGAGACAGGGTGGGTGGCAGTAGTGCAGTAGCGGGGGCTGCTGGAGGCAGTGTATATGTGGGTAATCTTGTCCCCATGCAGCGCTGAGGTATCAGAGGGGAGACAGGGTGGATGGCAGTAGTGCAGTAGTGGGGGCTGCTGGAGGCAGTGTCTATGTGGGTAATCTTGTCCCCATGCAGTACTGAGGTGTCAGAGGGGGGGAGACAGGGTGGGTGGCAGTAGTGCAGTAGCGGGGGCTGCTGGAGGCAGTGTATATGTGGGTAATCTTGTCCCCATGGAGCTCTGAGGTGTCAGAGGGGGGAGACAGGGTGGGTGGCAGTAGTGCAGTAGCGGGGGCTGCTGGAGGCAGTGTCTATGTGGGTAATCTTGTCCCCATGCAGCGCTGAGGTGTCAGAGGGGGGAGACAGGGTGGGTGGCAGTAGTGCAGTAGCGGGGGCTGCTGGAGGCAGTGTATATGTGGGTAATCTTGTCCCCATGCAGCACTGAGGTGTCAGAGGGGGGAGACAGGGTGGGTGGCAGTAGTGCAGTAGTGGAGGCTGCTGGAGGCAGTGTATATGTGGGTAATATTGTCCCCATGCAGCACTGAGGTGTCAGAGGGGGGAGACAGGGTGGGTGGCAGTAGTGCAGTAGTGGGGGCTGCTGGAGGCAGTGTATATGTGGGTAATCTTGTCCCCATGCAGCGCTGAGGTGTCAGAGGGGGGAGACAGGGTGGGTGGCAGTAGTGCAGTAGTGGGGGCTGCTGGAGGCAGTGTATATGTGGGTAATATTGTCCCCATGCAGCGCTGAGGTGTCAGAGGGGGGAGACAGGATGGGTGGCAGTAGTGCAGTAGTGGGGGCTGCTGGAGGCAGTGTATATGTGGGTAATCTTGTCCCCATGCAGCACTGAGGTGTCAGAGGGGGGAGACAGGGTGGGTGGCAGTAGTGCAGTAGTGGGGGCTGCTGGAGGCAGTGTATATGTGGGTAATATTGTCCCCATGCAGAGCTGAGGTGTCAGAGGGTGGAGACAGGGGCTGCTGGAGGCAGTGTATATGTGGGTAATATTGTCCCCATGCAGTGCTGAGGTGTCAGAGGGGGGAGACAGGGGCTGCTGGAGGCAGTGTATATGTGGGTAATATTGTCCCCATGCAGTGCTGAGGTGTCAGAGGGGGGAGACAGGGGCTGCTGGAGGCAGTGTATATGTGGGTAATCTTGTTGGGGTGACGGGCGGGTGACATTAGTGGGGGCTGCTGGAGGGTGTGCGGAAGGTGGTAATTGTTATATTAAAATGCAAGAAGTGCTCAGGTGATAAATTTGGTGTAATGAGAACCTGGCCTGAGGAGGGTAGGAGAGCGGGCAATAGGGTAACCCAATGGCAGATGGTTTTGCCATCGATGGTGGAGATCTAATGGTTGTCCACAGTACAGGACTGGCCCATTTAATGGTTGTCCACAGTACAGGACTGGCCCCCCTCACTGCCTGAGGGCCCCCCCCCTCTCCCCTAGGTGTCAGACTGTGCACATGGATTGTACATTACACATGTGACATTATACTGCACAGGAACATGGTGTGTTCCCTACAGGGCATTGCTGGTATTACTCTGCTACATTATCCTGCATGACAGCAGTTACTATACTGCACATATATTGGCAAGCTGCTCAATCAGATTGTGATGTCACTCAGGTGATACACGGGAGGGGTAATTCTGGGTAAGACAAAACATTTTCTCTCCAGAATGCACACTGAGAAATAATGTGAGAGGTGCGGTGATGCAGTGGTGCCTGCTGCCGTGCAGGTGTAGACTCGGTACTCACCAGGCGCCGCTCTCTCACCTTCAGGTACCGGAACCTTCAACGGACCTGGAATTCTTTCAGTCGGATCCGGACACGGCGATTCCCTCTTGGAGCTGACCGTCGACCTAGCTGAGGAGAGAAGGGTTTACATTAAAGGGGGTATCGACCCTTCTTCCGCTGGAACAGGGGATACCCCAGGGGTGGCTGCGACCTTCACCGGCTGGGTGAATGGTCATCACCGGCACAAGGCCTCAGCTACCCAGCTTTCACACACTTGCGCTTTTGCACGTAGTGTGATGAAAGGGAATCTCACGTCCGTGAGCAATCCTAACTCCGGCGCTCGGGGACAAACAAGGGACAGACGTACACGGATGCTACTCACCGTCACAAGTCTTGCACTCCGATCTTCTCCACTTACAGGTCCCTGTAAGGAGGCAAAGAGAAACAGCCGTGCAGGGCCAAGAACTACCCTAGTGTGCGTCCGCTACACTAGCTACATAGACCGAGCCCTCAAACTAACTCGTGTGGGTGGTGCGACACAACTATGCACAACTTAAACAACAAATACACTTTGCCCTGCACGGTAACAACACATATCACACTATCGGAGTTACAACATAAAACGGTGCTGTCCCTTTTATCTACCCGACCCAGAACACCCAGTAGTGGGGACCGCACAGCTCACCCACCTACCGTACTCTCAGGGTGGCCTGAGCCTAGCGCCCAGTACCACCTTTACTCCCCTCAGGGAAACACTGCTTCGCTGGGCCTAGCGCCCCCTAACTGCCCACAGGTCGGAGGCCTGACTTTGCCCACGGGCCTAGCGCCCGCCTACTTGCCGCCCGTTGGGTGACCTGGGCCTTGTGCCCAGGGTCACCTTAATATTCCCTAATGGCCAACAACACGCTAGGGCCTAACGCCCTCTATTGTCCCCACAGGCCTAGTGCCTGGATTGCGCCTCGGGCCTAATGCCCGCCTAACAGGGCCCCAGGTATAGGGTGGCTTGGGCCTAATGCCCAAACCACCTAATCAGAAATATTAGCCCCAATCTCCTAACTGTGCCACAGGCCTAGTGCCTGACTCGTGCCCTCGGGCCTAATGCCCGTCCCTGGTGGTCGAGGGAGGAAAAGAGGAGGGGGGCAGGATGCCTCACTGAGGCCTTACCTAACCCGGGGGCCTCCGGCACAGTCTTCTGCCGCTGACCCGTCCTGGCCAGCGGCGCCGCCGTCTCTCCTCCGCGTCCAGCCGCCGCTGGACATCTTCTTTCTGCAGGCCGACGTCTTCTGGCCTCTTCCGCGGCCTCAGGACCTCCTCTCCCCGCGGTCGTCGTCTTCTCCTCGGCGCCGGATCCTCTTCTGCGCTCCGGCGCGCCGACGACCTCCTCTGCTGCTTCCCGCCGGGTCTTCTCTTCTTCTGCCGCCCGACGACTCCTCTCCCGCTCTTCGGCGCGGCCTTTTCTTCTCGGTCCCGCCCGGCGTCTGACGTCAGACGCCGGGGGCGGGGCCTATGACGCGGCGAGCGCCGATTGGCTCGCCGCGTCTCTCTACGATTGGCTGCCGCTCCGGGAGCCGCGATTGGCTCCCGGAGGGCGCCAAGATTCAAACGCCGCGGGCGGCGCTTCTGATTGGCGGCCCGAACGGCGCCAAGTTTAAAGCGCCGCCGCGCCGCTCCCCGCAGTCTCTGGACCGGTGCAGGGGAAAGGGTAATCCCTGCACCGGACACCCGCCGCCACACACTGACAGGCGCTGGGGACAGACAAGCTGTCCCCGCGCTGTCAGAGACCTTGTCCCGCAGGGGACACAGGTGCTCTGGCTGCTGCAGCTGGAATGTGTCCTGTAAAACAGGACACATTCCCACATTTCCCCCCCCTTTTTCCTTTGTAGTCCCTACAAAGATCTCCACGGCGTCCATCGTCCGCGGGTCAGGGAATTCCAAGGTCCTTCCGGCGAGGGTGCATTCGGGGGCCCAGCTGTGACCCCACATCCTTCCTCCTCCAGCTCCGGGTTCCTCTTACGTCCTGACCTCCATCGGCGGATCCTCTGGGGGAGTGGCATCTCCTCACGGTCGCTTGACGTTGGCCACCAAGGGGAATCTTCCTCCACGGGGACAACAGTCACCCACTCTTGGCCTCCGATACCGTCCGTGGCTTCGTCCCTGTCTTCCAGGTGTGGTATCGACCACCACCCAACAGCGGAATCCTCCGGGGCATCCGTTTCCTCCCGGGCAACAGCCACCACATGTCGAATTTCCTCGTGGGGCATCTCCAAAGGTTCTGTGTCTTCCTCTGGAACGGGTCCTCCCACGGCATCACAGTCCTGTCCCCGTACGTCGGTCCATCTCGGCACTCCCGGCACGTACTCTTGCTCCAGGACTACCTCCTCCTCTTCACGGAGGGCATTCAACTGGGAGCATGACTCCACCCGATCCTGCCAGTCACTCTCGTCGGCGCTTCCGACGCCAGAGTCGTCCTCCATCTGTTCTGGGAGGGATTCGTCGGTGGACAGCTCACCGTAGTCCGAGTCCTCCTCCGATATCTGGACTGGGGTATTACTTTCCTCCTCAGCGTACTTCTTCGCTTCCGCTGGCACCTCCGCTTCCTCAGCGTACTCTTGCGCTTCCGCTGGCATCGTTACTTCCTCAGCGTACTCCTTCGCTTCCGCTGGCATCTCTTGGTACCCAGGACACTCCTGTTCCGCACGTCCTGGACGGTTCCATCGCGGGGAGATTCCGGACGTCTCAGTCACTGGGTCTTCACGCTTTTCTTCACAGCGTGGTCTCTTCACCTCCCAGTCGTCCACCTCCGCCTGCTGCGGGAAAGGATCCTTCGTTACTGGGGTCACTTTCTTGGGACAGAGTAGGTCCGCGGCATCTTCCCAGGGGCACTCACTGGACGCATGTCCTGGTCGCCGACACTTCCAACAAGGGAGGGCCCCTGCCACCTTCTCCAAGACGGGTTTCTGGTCCACCTCCTTCACTGGGGAATCTTCACCCGTTGGTTCCGGCTCAGAGGAAATGGGCACCTGCGAACTAACTTCGAGCAAGGCCTTCCGCTCCATTTCCCTGGCTTCCTCCTCCCATCTCTGGGCGCGACCATCCGCAATCATCCGGTCTTCGTTCCACGGACAATCGGGAAGCGCATGCCCTCTCGCCTCGCAGAGCGCACACACAGGCTCTGCAGCCACCCGGTCCCAAAGCTGCTGACGAGACTCCGTCATCCGCTTCACCGTGGCCTCGTAGTCCGTCCTGTCTTCAGTCCATGGACATTCCAGGAGCCGATGTCGGGGATCTCCACAGTTTTCACACCAGGAATCAACCTCGTCTTGGCTCAACTCTTCGTCCCAGGGACAACTGTTGTGCTCATGCCCGTAGTTTCCGCAGAGCAAACAACGGGTCTCTTTCTTCGCGTGGCCCTTCTGACGTCTTCGGTCCTCTTCCTGGACCACCTTCTTTGGGGACGTCTCTCGCCAAGTACACTCGTCGGCAAAGTGACCTGTTTGCCGACATTTCTTGCAGGGCGTCACAGCGGCCTTCTTGCGCCCCTTCTCCCGACGCTCTTCTTTCTCACGCTGGACCGACCGCTGGACTATCTTCAGGAGGTCTGCCCCAGACACCGTCACCCAGTCGCTCTGGTCCGCACACGTCCGGGGGTGAGTCTTCTCCGGAGCCGTCCGCAGGG
Source organism: Pseudophryne corroboree (assembly GCF_028390025.1). Classification (NCBI taxonomy): domain Eukaryota; kingdom Metazoa; phylum Chordata; class Amphibia; order Anura; family Myobatrachidae; genus Pseudophryne; species Pseudophryne corroboree. Next base: position 11,547 of record NW_026967497.1, read on the forward strand.
AGGTCTTCTTGGTGGCGTTCCACATCGTGTTCGTGATCCGGTCTCTTTGATCCTGCCGACTACGCCAAATGTGAGAGGTGCGGTGATGCGGTGGTGCCTGCTGCCGTGCAGGTGTAGACTCTGTACTCACCAGGCGCCGCTCTCTCACCTTCAGGTACCGGAACCTTCAACGGACCTGGAATTCTTTCAGTCGGATCCGGACACGGCGATTCCCTCTTGGAGCTGACCGTCGACCTAGCTGAGGAGAGAAGGGTTTACATTAAAGGGGGTATCGACCCTTCTTCCGCTGGAACAGGGGATACCCCAGGGGTGGCTGCGACCTTCACCGGCTGGGTGAATGGTCATCACCGGCACAAGGCCTCAGCTACCCAGCTTTCACACACTTGCGCTTTTGCACGTAGTGTGATGAAAGGGAATCTCACGTCCGTGAGCAATCCTAACTCCGGCGCTCGGGGACAAACAAGGGACAGACGTACACGGATGCTACTCACCGTCACAAGTCTTGCACTCCGATCTTCTCCACTTACAGGTCCCTGTAAGGAGGCAAAGAGAAACAGCCGTGCAGGGCCAAGAACTACCCTAGTGTGCGTCCGCTACACTAGCTACATAGACCGAGCCCTCAAACTAACTCGTGTGGGTGGTGCGACACAACTATGCACAACTTAAACAACAAATACACTTTGCCCTGCACGGTAACAACACATATCACACTATCGGAGTTACAACATAAAACGGTGCTGTCCCTTTTATCTACCCGACCCAGAACACCCAGTAGTGGGGACCGCACAGCTCACCCACCTACCGTACTCTCAGGGTGGCCTGAGCCTAGCGCCCAGTACCACCTTTACTCCCCTCAGGGAAACACTGCTTCGCTGGGCCTAGCGCCCCCTAACTGCCCACAGGTCGGAGGCCTGACTTTGCCCACGGGCCTAGCGCCCGCCTACTTGCCGCCCGTTGGGTGACCTGGGCCTTGTGCCCAGGGTCACCTTAATATTCCCTAATGGCCAACAACACGCTAGGGCCTAACGCCCTCTATTGTCCCCACAGGCCTAGTGCCTGGATTGCGCCTCGGGCCTAATGCCCGCCTAACAGGGCCCCAGGTATAGGGTGGCTTGGGCCTAATGCCCAAACCACCTAATCAGAAATATTAGCCCCAATCTCCTAACTGTGCCACAGGCCTAGTGCCTGACTCGTGCCCTCGGGCCTAATGCCCGTCCCTGGTGGTCGAGGGAGGAAAAGAGGAGGGGGGCAGGATGCCTCACTGAGGCCTTACCTAACCCGGGGGCCTCCGGCACAGTCTTCTGCCGCTGACCCGTCCTGGCCAGCGGCGCCGCCGTCTCTCCTCCGCGTCCAGCCGCCGCTGGACATCTTCTTTCTGCAGGCCGACGTCTTCTGGCCTCTTCCGCGGCCTCAGGACCTCCTCTCCCCGCGGTCGTCGTCTTCTCCTCGGCGCCGGATCCTCTTCTGCGCTCCGGCGCGCCGATGACCTCCTCTGCTGCTTCCCGCCGGGTCTTCTCTTCTTCTGCCGCCCGACGACTCCTCTCCCGCTCTTCGGCGCGGCCTTTTCTTCTCGGTCCCGCCCGGCGTCTGACGTCAGACGCCGGGGGCGGGGCCTATGACGCGGCGAGCGCCGATTGGCTCGCCGCGTCTCTCTACGATTGGCTGCCGCTCCGGGAGCCGCGATTGGCTCCCGGAGGGCGCCAAGATTCAAACGCCGCGGGCGGCGCTTCTGATTGGCGGCCCGAACGGCGCCAAGTTTAAAGCGCCGCCGCGCCGCTCCCCGCAGTCTCTGGACCGGTGCAGGGGAAAGGGTAATCCCTGCACCGGACACCCGCCGCCACACACTGACAGGCGCTGGGGACAGACAAGCTGTCCCCGCGCTGTCAGAGACCTTGTCCCGCAGGGGACACAGGCGCTCTGGCTGCTGCAGCTGGAATGTGTCCTGTAAAACAGGACACATTCCCACAATAACACTACATAATAATCAGATAATACGGAGATCTTAGTTGCGTATATCTGCACATATAGGGTTAAGCCCCCAGGCCGATCGGCAAGGCGTCTCTGTCACTGGGGGTCCCTAATACTAGGTATGGGTCCGGGGTGCCGGACCCCATCACGTCGGCACAGGTCGGCTACCCCAGGTCAGCACACAAGTGAATAGTACTAGGGGTTAATAAGAAACACATTAGTGCTATGTAGGTGAACTGTGATTTAAATCATACAAACATATATACAAAGTGATAGGGAAAATCATAAGTGGTAATAAAGTGTTAGGGTGTGCCAACCTGAAGCCGCCTGGCCATACCAACATAGGGGCCACCGCACCCCACACCCACCCCATGAACAATTACACATACAGTATGTCTGGGTCTAGTTGCCCGGTGTAAGGTCACATGATAACGGCTCCTGCAGCATCTGTGAGCAAGCTACCCTGGGGACACCCCTAACTTCTCTAATGGCACTCTGGAGTCAGCAGTCCCTCATAATGCTGACCCCCCCATGGGCCTCTGTCCCTAACCCCCCCATGGGCCTCTGTCACTACATCCCCCCCCATGAGCCTCTGTCACTACATCCCCCCCCCATGGGCCTCTGTCACTACATTCCCCCATGGCCCCTATCACTACATTCCGCCCATGGGCCCCGGTCACTACATTCCCCCCATGGGCCCCGGTCACTACATTCCCCCCATGGGCCCCTGTCACTACAACCCCCAACTGGCACCTATCACTACATTCCCCCCATGGGCCCCTGTCACTACATTCCCCCCAATGGCCCCTATCACTACATCCCCCATGGGCCCCTATCACTACATCCCCCCATGGGCCCCTGTCACTACAACCCCCCATGGGCCTGTCACTACATCCCCCCATGGACCCCTGTCACTACATTCCCCCCAAGGGCCCCTGTCACTACATTCCCCCCATGGGCCCCTGTCACTACATTCCCCCCATGGGCCCCGGTCACTACATTCCCCCCATGGGCCCCTGTCACTACATCCCCCCATGGGCCCCTGTCACTACATTCCCCCCATGGGCCCCTGTCACTACATTCCCCCCAATGGCCCCTATCACTACATCCCAACATGGGCCCCTGTCACTACACCCCCCCATGGGCCTGTCACTACATCCCACGATGGACCCCTGTCACTACATTCCCCCCAATGGCCCCTGTCACTACATGCCCCCATGGGCCCCTGTCACTACATGCCCCCATGGGCCCCTGTCACTACATCCCCCCATGGGCCTCTGTCACTACATCCCCCCATGGGCCTCTGTCACTACATTCCCTCTATGGTCCCCGGTCAGTACATTTTCCCCATGGGCCCCTGTCAGTACATTCCCCCCCATGAGCCCCTATCACTACATTTTCCCCATGGGCCCCTATCACTACATTTTCCCCATGGGCCCGTCACTACACCCCCCTCCCAAGGGCCACTGTCAATACATCCGCCCATGGGCCCCTGTCACTACAGTTCCACCCATGGGCCTCTATCACTACATTCCCCCCATGGGCCCCTGTCACTACATTCCTCCCCATGGGCCCCTGTCACTACATTCCCCCCATGGGCCCCTGTCACTACATTCCCCCCATGGGCCCATCACCCCCCAGTCCCACACTGGCTCTCCACCATGGCTGGCACTGTGTGTGCTGGGATATGAAGCCTAGGTGGCTGCAGCCCGGACAGTAACACAGCAGATGTGACCATACATCACTCATTATTATTATTATACACACATCACAGCATCAGGATGCAAGCGCCATGTTCCCGGCTCCCTATGGGCGCCGCCATGTTGGCTAAGTCTGAACTAGCGCTGATTATGACGTAACAGGGAGCCGGGGCTAGAGAGTAGGCGGGGCTAATGATGGCTGAGTGACGGGAGGCTGCGTGCTGTGGGCGGAGCTGGAGCTAGTTGAGTGACGGGACATTGCGGCCTATGAGAGGGGGAGAGGGCGGGGCTGAGTGTGACAATGACTGGTAGCTGAGGCCTATGAACAGGAAAGTGGGCGTGGCCGCGGCCAAAGGGCAGGAGAGTGATAGGATACGGCGGCCAATGGGCGGGATAGTGGGCGGGGCAGGCGGTTGTTGTCTGACGAGACGTTGCATCCTATGGACAGTGAGCGGGCGGGGCTGGAGGTAAATGAGTGACGGAGCCTAGCGGCCTATGAGAGGGAGAGAGGGCGGGGCTGCTCCTGGATGCTTAGTTGTCACACTCACTACCCATAATCCAGTGCGCTATACTGACGATTACGTGAAATACATTCCTCCGTCCAGGTGTAACCTCCTGCCGCCTCCTCCTCCAGGTAATGTCCCCTCATCCCACCTGTCTCCTGCCCCAACCTCTCCTAATACCCCCTCTCCTGCCCCCATCCTCTCCTAATACCCCCTCTCCTGCCCCCACCTCTCCTAATACCCCCTCTCCTGCCCCCATCCTCTCCTAATACCCCCTCTCCTGCCCCCACCTCTCCTAATACCCCCTCTCCTGCCCCCAACCTCTCCTAATACCCCCTCTCCTGCCCCAACCTCTCCTAATACCCCCTCTCCTGCCCCAACCTCTCCTAATACCCCCTCTCCTGCCCCCATCCTCTCCTAATACCCCCTCCTGCCCCCATCCTCTCCTAATACCCCCTCTCTTGCCCCCAACCTCTCCTAATACCCCCTCTCCTGCCCCCATCCTCTCCTAATACCCCCTCTCCTGCCCCAACCTCTCCTAATACCCCCTCTCCTGCCCCAACCTCTCCTAATACCCCCTCTCCTGCCCCAACCTCTCCTAATACCCCCTCTCCTGCCCCCATCCTCTCCTATTACCCCCTCTCCTGCCCCCATCCTCTCCTAATACCCCCTCTCTTGCCCTCACCTCTCCTAATACCCCCTCTCCTGCCCCAACCTCTCCTAATACCCCCTCTCCTGCCCCAACCTCTCCTAATACCCCCTCCTGCCCCCCCATTCTCTTCTAACCCCCATCCTCTCCTAATACCCTCTTCTAACCCCCATCCTCTCCTAATACCCCCTCTCCTGCCCCAACCTCTCCTAATACCCCCTCCTGCCCCCATTCTCTTCTAACCCCCATCCTCCCCTAATACCCCCTCTCCTGCCCCAACCTCTCCTAATACCCCCTCCTGCCCCAACCTCTCCTATTACCCCCTCTCCTGCCCCCATCCTCTCCTAATACCCCCTCTCCTGCCCCAACCTCTCCTCTCCTAATACCCCCTCTCCTGCCCCCATCCTCTCCTGCCCCCATCCTCTCCTAATACCCCTCTCCTGCCCCAACCTCTCCTAATACCCCCTCTCCTGCCCCAACCTCTCCTAATACCCCCTCTCCTGCCCCCATCCTCTCCTATTACCCCCTCTCCTGCCCCCATCCTCTCCTAATACCCCCTCTCTTGCCCTCACCTCTCCTAATACCCCCTCTCTTGCCCTCACCTCTCCTAATACCCCCGCTCCTGCCCCAACCTCTCCTAATACCCCCTCTCCTGCCCCAACCTCTCCTAATACCCCCTCCTGCCCCCCCATTCTCTTCTAACCCCCATCCTCTCCTAATACCCTCTCTTCTAACCCCCATCCTCTCCTAATACCCCCTCTCTTGCCCCAACCTCTCCTAATACCCCCTCTCCTGCCCCAACCTCTCCTAATACCCCCTCCTGCCCCCATTCTCTTCTAACCCCCATCCTCCCCTAATACCCCCTCTCCTGCCCCAACCTCTCCTAATACCCCCTCCTGCCCCAACCTCTCCTATTACCCCCTCCTGCCCCCCATTCTCTTCTAACCCCCATTCTCCCCTAATACTCCCTCTCCTGCCCCCAACCTCTCCTAATACCCTCCCTTCTGACCCCAACCTCTCCTAATACCCGCTCTCCTGCCCCCAAACTCTGCTAATACCCGCTCTCCTGCCCCCAAACTCTGCTAATACCCGCTCTCCTGCCCCCAACCTCTCCTAATACCCGCTCTCCTGCCCCCAACCTCTCCTAATACCCGCTCTCCTGCCCCCAACCTCTCCTAATACCCTCCCTTCTGCCCCCAACCTCTCCTAATACCCTCCCTTCTGCCCCCAACCTCTCCTAATACCCTCCCTTCTGCCCCCAACCTCTCCTAATACCCGCTCTCCTGCCCCCAACCTCTCCTAATACCCCCTCTCCTGCCCCCAACCTCTCCTAAAACCCCCTCTCCTGCCCCATCCTCTCCTAATACCCCCTCTCGTGCCCTCATCCTCTCCTAATACCCCCTCTCCTGCCCCAACATCTCCTCTAATACCCTCCCTTCTGCCCCATCCTCCCCTATTACCCCCTCTTCTGCCCCTACATTCTCCTAATACCCCCTCTCCTGCCCCTACATTCTCCTAATACCCCCTCTCCTGCCCCTACATTCTCCTAATACCCCCTCTCCTGCCCTCAACCTCTCCTAACACCCCCTCACCTGCTGCCTCTGACATTCTCCTAATGCCCCCTCACCTGCTTCCCCATACATTCTCCTAATGCCCCTCACCTGCTGCCTCTGACATTCTCCTAATGCCCCCTCACCTGCTTCCCCATACATTCTCCTAATGCCCCTCACCTGCTGCCTCTGACATTCTCCTAATGCCCCCTCACCTGCTGCCTCTGACATTCTCCTAATGCCCCCTCACCTGCTGCCTCTGACATTCTCCTAATGCCCCCTCACCTGCTGCCTCTGACATTCTCCTAATGCCCCCTCACCTGCTGCCTCTGACATTCTCCTAATGCCCCCTCACCTGCTGCCTCTGACATTCTCCTAATGCCCCCTCACCTGCTGCCTCTGACATTCTCCTAATGCCCCCTCACCTGCTGCCTCTGACATTCTCCCAATGCCCCCTCAGCTGCTGCCCCTGACATTCTCCCAATGCCCCCTCAGCTGCTGCCCCTGTCTGTAACCTACTGCCCCTACATTCTCCTAATACCCCTCACCTGCTGCCCCTACATTTTAATTCCCCCCTCACCTGCTGCCTCTGACATTCTCCTAATGCCCCCTCACCTGCTGCCTCTTACATTCTCCTAATGCCCCCTCACCTGCTGCTCTTAGTCTCCCAATGCCCCCTCAGCTGCTGCCCCTGTCTGTAACCTACTGCCCCTACATTCTCCTAATACCCCTCATCTGCTGCCCCTACATTTTAATTCCCCCTCACCTGCTGCCTCTGACATTCTCCTAATGCCCCCTCACCTGCTGCCTCTGACATTCTCCTAATGCCCCCTCACCTGCTGCCTCTGACATTCTCCTAATGCCCCCTCACCTGCTGCCTCTGACATTCTCCTAATGCCCCCTCACCTGCTGCCCCTGACATTCTCCTAATGCCCCCTCACCTGCTGCCCCTGACATTCTCCTAATGCCCCCTCACCTGCTGCCCCTGACATTCTCCTAATGCCCCCTCACCTGCTGCCCCTGACATTCTCCTAATGCCCCCTCACCTGCTGCCCCTGACATTCTCCTAATGCCCCCTCACCTGCTGCCCCTGACATTCTCCTAATGCCCCCTCACCTGCTGCCCCTGACATTCTCCTAATGCCCCCTCACCTGCTGCCCCTGACATTCTCCTAATGCCCCCTCACCTGCTGCCCCTGACATTCTCCTAATGCCCCCTCACCTGCTGCCCCTGACATTCTCCTAATGCCCCCTCACCTGCTGCCCCTGACATTCTCCTAATGCCCCCTCACCTGCTGCCCCTGACATTCTCCTAATGCCCCCTCACCTGCTGCCCCTGACATTCTCCTAATGCCCCCTCACCTGCTGCCCCTGACATTCTCCTAATGCCCCCTCACCTGCTGCCCCTGACATTCTCCTAATGCCCCCTCACCTGCTGCCCCTGACATTCTCCTAATGCCCCCTCACCTGCTGCCCCTGACATTCTCCTAATGCCCCCTCACCTGCTGCCCCTGACATTCTCCTAATGCCCCCTCACCTGCTGCCCCTGACATTCTCCTGCTGCCCCCTCACCTGCTGCCCCTGACATTCTCCTGCTGCCCCCTCACCTGCTGCCCCTGACATTCTCCTGCTGCCCCCTCACCTGCTGCCCCTGACATTCTCCTGCTGCCCCCTCACCTGCTGCCCCTGACATTCTCCTAATGCCCCCTCACCTGCTTCCCCTGACATTCTCCTAATGCCCCCTCACCTGCTTCCCCTGACATTCTCCTAATGCCCCCTCACCTGCTTCCCCTGACATTCTCCTAATGCCCCCTCACCTGCTTCCCCTGACATTCTCCTAATGCCCCCTCACCTGCTGCCCCTGACATTCTCCTAATGCCCCCTCACCTGCTGCCCCTGACATTCTCCTAATGCCCCCTCACCTGCTGCTCCTGACATTCTCCTAATGCCCCCTCACCTGCTGCTCCTGACATTCTCCTAATGCCCCCTCACCTGCTGCCCCTGTCTGTAACCTACTGCCCCTACATTCTCCTAATACGCCTCACCTGCTGTCCCTACATTTTAATACTCCCTCACCTGCTGCCCCTGACATTCTCCTAATGCCCCCTCACCTGCTGTCGGTCTGTCATCTGCTGCCTCTGACATTCTCCTAATGCCTCTGACATTCTCCTAATGCCCCCTCACCTGCTGCCCCTGACATTCTCCTAATGCCCCCTCACCTGCTGCCCCTGACATTCTCCTAATGCCCCCTCACCTGCTGCCCCTGACTTTTTCCTAATGCCCCCTCACCTGCTGCCCCTGACTTTTTCCTAATGCCCCCTCACCTGCTGCCCCTGACTTTTTCCTAATGCCCCCTCACCTGCTGCCCCTGACTTTTTCCTAATGCCCCCTCACCTGCTGCCCCTGACTTTTTCCTAATGCCCCCTCACCTGCTGCCCCTGACTTTTTCCTAATGCCCCCTCACCTGCTGCCCCTGACTTTTTCCTAATGCCCCCTCACCTGCTGCCCCTGACTTTTTCCTAATGCCCCCTCACCTGCTGCCCCTGACTTTTTCCTAATGCCCCCTCACCTGCTGCCCCTGACTTTTTCCTAATGCCCCCTCACCTGCTGCCCCTGACTTTTTCCTAATGCCCCCTCACCTGCTGCCCCTGACTTTTTCCTAATGCCCCCTCACCTGCTGCCCCTGACTTTTTCCTAATGCCCCCTCACCTGCTGCCCCTGACATTCTCTTAATGCCCCCTCACCTGCTGCTCCTGACATTCTCCTAATGCCCCTACATTCTCCTAATACGCCTCACCTGCTGTCCCTACATTTTAATACCCCCTCACCTGCTGCCCCTGACATTCTCCTAATGCCCCCTCACCTGCTGTCGGTCTGTCATCTGCTGCCTCTGACATTCTCCTAATGCCCCCTCACCTGCTGCCCCTGACATTCTCCTAATGCCCCCTCACCTGCTGCCCCTGACATTCTCCTAATGCCCCCTCACCTGCTGCCCCTGACATTCTCCTAATGCCCCCTCACCTGCTGCCCCTGACATTCTCCTAATGCCCCCTCACCTGCTGCCCCTGACATTCTCCTAATGCCCCCTCACCTGCTGCCCCTGACATTCTCCTAATGCCCCCTCACCTGCTGCCCCTGACATTCTCCTAATGCCCCCTCACCTGCTTCCCCTGACATTCTCCTAATGCCCCCTCACCTGCTTCCCCTGACATTCTCCTAATGCCCCCTCACCTGCTGCCCCTGACATTCTCCTAATGCCCCCTCACCTGCTGCCCCTGACATTCTCCTAATGCCCCCTCACCTGCTGCTCCTGACATTCTCCTAATGCCCCCTCACCTGCTGCTCCTGACATTCTCCTAATGCCCCCTCACCTGCTGCCCCTGTCTGTAACCTACTGCCCCTACATTCTCCTAATACGCCTCACCTGCTGTCCCTACATTTTAATACCCCCTCACCTGCTGCCCCTGACATTCTCCTAATGCCCCCTCACCTGCTGTCGGTCTGTCATCTGCTGCCTCTGACATTCTCCTAATGCCTCTGACATTCTCCTAATGCCCCCTCACCTGCTGCCCCTGACATTCTCCTAATGCCCCCTCACCTGCTGCCCCTGACATTCTCCTAATGCCCCCTCACCTGCTGCCCCTGACTTTTTCCTAATGCCCCCTCACCTGCTGCCCCTGACTTTTTCCTAATGCCCCCTCACCTGCTGCCCCTGACTTTTTCCTAATGCCCCCTCACCTGCTGCCCCTGACTTTTTCCTAATGCCCCCTCACCTGCTGCCCCTGACTTTTTCCTAATGCCCCCTCACCTGCTGCCCCTGACTTTTTCCTAATGCCCCCTCACCTGCTGCCCCTGACTTTTTCCTAATGCCCCCTCACCTGCTGCCCCTGACTTTTTCCTAATGCCCCCTCACCTGCTGCCCCTGACTTTTTCCTAATGCCCCCTCACCTGCTGCCCCTGACTTTTTCCTAATGCCCCCTCACCTGCTGCCCCTGACTTTTTCCTAATGCCCCCTCACCTGCTGCCCCTGACTTTTTCCTAATGCCCCCTCACCTGCTGCCCCTGACTTTTTCCTAATGCCCCCTCACCTGCTGCCCCTGACTTTTTCCTAATGCCCCCTCACCTGCTGCCCCTGACTTTTTCCTAATGCCCCCTCACCTGCTGCCCCTGACTTTTTCCTAATGCCCCCTCACCTGCTGCCCCTGACATTCTCTTAATGCCCCCTCACCTGCTGCCCCTGACATTCTCTTAATGCCCCCTCACCTGCTGCCTCTTACATTCTCCTAATGCCCCCTCACCTGCTGCCCCTGACATTCTCCTAATGCCCCCTCACCTGCTGCCCCTGACATTCTCCTAATGCCCCCTCACCTGCTGCCCCTGACATTCTCTTAATGCCCCCTCACCTGCTGCCCCTGACATTCTCTTAATGTCCCCTCACCTGCTGCCCCTGACATTCTCTTAATGCCCCCTCACCTGCTGCCTCTTACATTCTCCTAATGCCCCCTCACCTGCTGCCCCTGACATTCTCCTAATGCCCCCTCACCTGCTGCCCCTGACATTCTCCTAATGCCCCCTCACCTGCTGCCCCTGACATTCTCTTAATGCCCCCTCACCTGCTGCCCCTGACATTCTCTTAATGCCTCCTCACCTGCTGCCTCTTACATTCTCTTAATGCTCCCTCACCTGCTGCCTCTTACATTCTCCTAATGCCCCCTCACCTGCTGCCCCTGACATTCTCCTAATGCCCCCTCACCTGCTGCCCCTGACATTCTCTTAATGCCTCCTCACCTGCTGCCTCTTACATTCTCTTAATGCCTCCTCACCTGCTGCCTCTTACATTCTCCTAATGCCCCCTCACCTGCTGCCCCTGACATTCTCCTAATGCCCCCTCACCTGCTGCCCCTGACATTCTCCTAATGCCCCCTCACCTGCTGCCTCTTACATTCTCTTAATGCTCCCTCACCTGCTGTCGGTCTGTCATCTGCTGCCCCTGACATTCTCTTAAGGCCTCTGACATTCTCCTAATGCCATCTTGCCTGCTGCCTCTGACATTCTCCTAATGCCTCTGACATTCTCTTAATGCTCCCTCACCTGCTGCCCTATCTGTCCCTCACCTGCTGCCCAATGTCTGTCCCTGCTGCCCTTCTAACCTACCGCTCCCTGTCATTCTCCTGTTGCCCTTCACCTATCTCCTGCCGCACCCCAGTCTTCTGCCATCAGAGCCATTTCTAGGGTTAGGTGATCTGTGCAATCACACGGGGCGCATGCGGCCGCGGTCTCTTTGAGACAGTATTCCATGTCTGGCTTTCCGCATGGAATAATGTTGAAAGTGTCTCACCCAAAATGGCCACCGCCTCAGATGAGACACTTCAGACTGTTTCTAGAGGAGATGGCGACCATTTTTTGGAGGGACATTTATAAGACTGGCAGATGCGAACAGCATCCCCACCCTCCTCCATTTCCTGCCGCTCTCATTCTCCAGATAATGGCTGCCGTATCCCATCTCACCCTGCAACCCCCCTTACCTTTGGCCCCCTGCCACCACTTTCTGCTGCCCCTTACCTGCCCCTTCCCAGTCTCCAGCCGCTCCCCACCTGTCTCCTGTTGACCCCCTCACCTACTCCCTTCCTCACCTGCTGACCATTGTCTCCTCCCCCCCCCCCCCCACATTCAGCCCCCTGCCTGCCATTACCCGTCTCTACTGCAACCCCTCCTCACCTACCGCCTCCCCCCATCCTACCACCTAACTTGCTGCTGCCTGTCTTCTACTACCACCCTTTCCTGCTGCCCCCAGTGTGTTTCCTGACGACCCTTAACATGCCACCCCATCTGCCCCTGCTGCCACCTCACCTTCTGACAGCCTGTCTTCTGCTGCCCACCTTCTTGAGTTGAGGGGATCTGGGAGTGTCACAGTGACATCACTTATATCTATAGTAATAATACAGGGACATGACTGGGGAGGTGATGAGATCTGGGAGTGTATACAATGATATTTGGTGTCTCCCGCATTTCACAGGAAGACACAGTAGTGAAGAAGACGCCCAGCTATCCCCATGTATCAGGAGGACGTAGCAGGACCAAGAGCCCCATCCCGGTGCCTCCACCTCACTCACTGATACATGAGAGAGACAGTGACCAGAAGATCCTGGAACTCGCCAACAAGACCATTCAGCTGCTGACTGGAGAGGTGACTGCTGGGAATGGGACAGTATACAGTAACACCGGGGGATGTGTCTGGGTGATGACTGGAGAGGTGACTGCTGGGAATGGGACATTATACAGTAACACCAGGGGATGTGTCTGGATGATGACTGGAGAGGTGACTGCTGGGAATGGGACATTATACAGTAACACCGGGGGATGTGTCTGGGTGATGACTGGAGAGGTGACTGCTGGGAATGGGACATTATACAGTAACACCAGGGATGTGTCTGGGTGATGACTGGAGAGGTGACTGCCGGGAATCGGACATTATACAGTAACACCAGGGGATGTGTCTGGGTGATGACTGGAGAGGTGACTGCTGGGAATGGGGCATTATACAGTAACACCCTGGTACGTGTCTGGGTGATGACTGGAGAGGTGACTGCTGGGAATGGGACATTATACAGTAACACCAGGGGATGTGTCTGGGTGATGACTGGAGAGGAGACTGCTGGGAATGGGGCATTATACAGTAACACCGGGGGACGTGTCTGGGTGATGACTGTATAACTGTGTGTGTCAGGTGCCTATAAGGTGTCAGGATGTCACTGTCTATGTCTCAATGCAGGAGGAGGAGTATGTAGAGGGACACAGGGGTCTGTACAAGGACGTGATGATGGAGAATCACCGGCCCCTCACATCACTGGGTAAGAGGAGACTGTCATGTATTGTACAGGGGAGAGCAGGTATGGGGGCCTCTATATACACACATCATCTGATAATCACATATATACACTGTACTCAGTCACTGTGTCCCCTACAGATGGGCCCAGTAACAGAGATACCCCAGAGAGATGTCCCCGTCCTCTGTATTCCCAGGATTGTACAGAGGAGAATCACAGGATCCCACAGGAGGATCAGGTAGGTGGGATTTAGAGTCTCCCCAATATACCAAAGTGACTGTCACTATATGATCTGTAGAGGAGCTTTGTGTCTTATACACTGATATTATACTGTTTCACCTCAGTTTGATCTGACTGTATGCAAATGTCATTATAGTGTTTTTTGGGTTATTTAGGAAGAACGTCTGTCTGATATAAAGGCAGAAGATATAGAGGGAGAAGAAGAGACGTATGTGACTGATATGAAGGCAGAAGATACAGAGGGAGAAGAAGAGACGTATGTGACTGATATAAAGGCAGAAGATATAGAGGGAGAAGAAGAGACGTATGTGACTGATATGAAGGAAGAAGATACAGAGGGAGAAGAAGAGACGTATGTGAGGGGTGATCAGCAGTGTAAGGAGGAGGAGATCCCTACAGATATCAGCACAGGTGAGTAATAAACACTTATTACAGAAGTCACATATTCTCATTGCTCAGTCACTACAGCAATCTCTTATCCTACACCCTCCTCTGCCATCAGCCCTGTTCTCAGTTGGGTGTTTCAAACACAAGGCTATCCATGACAAATATCACATGTAGAGAGTTTTCTCTGACGTCCTAGTGGATGCTGGGGACTCCGTAAGGACCATGGGGAATAGCGGCTCCGCAGGAGTCTGGGCACATCTAAAGAAAGCTTTAGGACCACCTGGTGTGCACTGGCTCCTCCCCCTATGACCCTCCTCCAAGCCCCAGTTAGATCTCTGTGCCCGAACGAGAAGGGTGCACACTAGGGGCTCTCCTGAGCTGCTTAGAGTAAAAGTTTAAATTAGGTTTTTTTATTTTCAGTGAGTCCTGCTGGCAACAGGCTCACTGCATCGAGGGACTAAGGGGAGAAGAAGCGAACTCACCTGCGTGCAGAGTGGATTGGGCTTCTTGGCTACTGGACATTAGCTCCAGAGGGACGATCACAGGTCCAGCCTGGATGGGTCCCGGAGCCGCGCCGCCGGCCCCCTTACAGAGCCAGAAGAGCGAAGAGGTCCGGAAAATCGGCGGCAGAAGACTGTCCTGTCTTCAGATAAGGTAGCGCACAGCACCGCAGCTGTGCGCCATTGCTCTCAGCACACTTCACACTCCGGTCACTGAGGGTGCAGGGCGCTGGGGGGGCAGCGCCCTGAGACGCAATAAATCGATAAAAACCTTATATGGCTAAAATAAATGCATCACATATAGCTCCTGGGCTATATAGATGCATTTAACCCCTGCCAGAACATACAGAAAAACGGATGATAAGGACGCCGAGAAGGGGGCGGAGCCTATCTCCTCAGCACACTGGCGCCATTTTCCCTCACAGCTCCGTTGGAGGGAAGCTCCCTGGCTCTCCCCTGATGTCACTACACTACAGAAAGGGGTTAAAAAAGAGAGGGGGGCACTAATTAGGCGCAGTATAAATAATACAGCAGCTATAAAGGGGAAAACACTTATATAAGGTTATCCCTGTATATATATAGCGCTCTGGTGTGTGCTGGCAAACTCTCCCTCTGTCTCCCCAAAGGGCTAGTGGGGTCCTGTCCTCTATCAGAGCATTCCCTGTGTGTGTGCTGTGTGTCGGTACGTTTGTGTCGACATGTATGAGGAGAAAAATTATGTGGAGACGGAGCAGAGTGTCTGTAATAGTGATGTCACCCCCTAGGGAGTCGACCCCTGAGTGGATGAACTGTTGGAAGAATTACGTGACAGTGTCAGCTCTGTATAAAAGACAGTGGTTGACATGAGACAGCCGGCTACTCAGCTTGTGCATGTCCAGACGTCTCATGGGCCGTCAGGGGCTCTAAAGCGCCCGTTACCTCAGATGGCAGATACAGACGCCGACACGGATACTGACTCCTGTGTCGACGGTGAAGAGACAACCGTGTTTTCCAATAGGGCCACACGTTACATGATTGAGGCAAAGGAAAATGTTTACACATTTCTGATAATATGAGTACCACCAAAAGGTATTATGTTGGTGAGGAAAAACTACCTGTAGTTTTCCTGAATCTGAGAAATAAAATGAGGTGTGTGATGATGCGTGGGTTTCCCCCCGATAACAATTGATATTTTCTAAAAAGTTATTGGCAGTATACCTTTTCCCGCCAGAGGTTAGGGTGCGTTGGGAAACACCCCCTAGGGGGGATAAGGCGCTCACACGCTTGTAAGAACAAGGGCTCTACCCTCTCCTGAGATGGCCGCCCTTAAGGATCCTGCTGATAAAAGCAGGAGGGTATCCTAAAATGTATTTACACACATAATGGTGTTATACTGCGACCAGCAATCGCCTCAGCCTGGATGTGCAGTGCTGGGTTGGCGTGGTCGGATTCCCTGACTGGAAATATTGATATCCTAGATAAGGACAGTATATTATTGCCTATAGAGCATTTAAAAGATGCATTTCTATATATGCATGATGCACAGCGGAATATTTGCCGACTGGCATCAAGTATAAGTGCGTTGTCCAATTCTACCAGTAAAGTGGTCAGGTGATGCGGATTCCAAACGGCATTTGGAAGTATTGCCTTAAAAAGGGGACATTTGGGGTCGGTCTTTCAGACCTGGTGGCCACGGCAACAGCTGGGATATCCACGTTTGTACCCCAGGTTGCCTCTCAAAATAAGACGCCGTATTATCAGGCGCAGTCCTTTGTTGGCAAGCGGACAAAAGGGTTCCTCTTTTCTGCTCGTGACAGAGGGAGAGGAAAATGGCTGCAGAGATCAGCCAGTTCCCAGGAACAGAAACCCTTTTCCGCCTCTGCCAAGCCCTCAGTATGACGCTAGGGCTTTACAAGTTCAGGCACGGTGGGGGCCCGTTCTCAATGAATTTCAGTGGGCTCACTCGCAAGTAGACCCCTGGATCCTTCAGGTAATATTTCAGGGGTACAAATTGGAATTCGAGACGTATTCCCCTCGCCGTTTCCAAAAGTCTGTTTTACCGATGTCTCCCGCTGACAGGGAGGCAGTTTTGGAAGCCATTCACAAGCTGTATTCCCAGCAGGTGATAATTAAGGTACCCCTCCTGCAACAGGGAACGGGGTATTATTCCACACTATTGTGGTACCGAAGCCAGACGGCTCGGTGAGACCGATTTTAAAATCTAAAATCTTTGAACACTTACATACAGAGGTTCAAATTCAAAATTGAGTCACTCAGAGCAGTGATTGCAAACCTGGAAGAAGGGGACTACATGATGTCTCGGGACATCAAGGATGCTTACCTTCATGTCAAAATTTACCCTTCTCACCAAGGGTATCTCAGGTTATGGTACAGAACTGTCACTATCAGTTCAGACGCTGCCGTAGGGATGGTCCACGGCACCCCGGGTCTTTACTGAAGTAATGACCGAAATGATGATATTCCTTCGAAGGAAGGGAATTTTAGTTATCCTTTACTTGGACGATTCCCTGATATAGGGTAAGATCCAGGGAACAGTTGGAGGTCGGTGTAGCACTATCTCAGGTAGTGTTGCGGCAGCACGATTGGATTCTCAATATTCCAAAATCGCAGCTGGTTCCGACAACTTGTATTCTGTTCCTAGGAATGATCCTGGACACAGTCCAGAAAGAAGGTGTTTCTCCCGGAGGAGAAAGCCAGGGAGTTATCCGAGCTAGTCAGGAACCTCCTAAAACCGAACCAAGTCTCAGTGCATCAATGCACAAGGGTTCTGGGTAAAAAATGGTGGCTTCCTACGAAGCAATCCCATTCGGCAGATTCCACGCAAGACTTTCCAATGGGATCTGCTGGACAAATGGTCCGGGTCGCATCTTCAGATGCATCAGCGGATAACCCTGTCACCAGGGACAAGGGTATCCCTCCTGTGGTGGTTGCAGAGTGCTCATCTTCTAGAGGGCCGCAGATTCGGCATTCAGGACTGGGTCCTGGTGACCACGGATGCCAGCCTGCGAGGCTGGGGAGCAGTCACACAGGGAAGGAATATCCAGGGCTTATGGTCAAGCCTGGAGACATCACTTCACATAAATATCCTGAAGCTAAGGGCCATTTACAATGCTCTAAGCTTAGCAAGACCTCTGCTTCAAGGTCAGCCGGTGTTGATCCAGTCAGACAACATTACGGCAGTCACCCACGTAAACAGACAGGGTGCCACAAGAAGCAGGAGGGCAATGGCAGAAGCTGCAAGGATTCTTTGCTGGGCGAAAAACCATGTGATAGCACTGTCAGCAGTTTTCATTCCGGGAGTGGACAACTGGGAAGCAGATTTCCTCAGCACGACCTCCACCCGGGAGAGTGGGGACTTCACCCAGAAGTCTTCCACATGATTATAAACCGTTGGTAAAAACTCGACAGGTATTGCGCCAGGTCAAGGGACCCTCAGGCAATAGCTGTAGATGCTCTGGTAACACCGTGGGTGTACCAATCAGTGTATGGGTTCCCTCCTCTGCCTCTCATACCCAAGGTACTGAGATTGATAAGATGGAGAGGAGTAAGCACTATATTCGTGGCTCCGGATTGGCCAAGAAGGACTTGGTAACCGGAACTTCAAGAGATGCTCACGGAGGATCCGTGGCCTCTACCTCTCTAAGAAGGGAGCTGCTCCAGCAAGGACCTTGTCTGTTCCAAGACTTACCGCGGCTGCGTTGACGGCATGGCGGTTGAACGCCGGATCCTGAAGGGAAAAGGCATTCCGGATGAAGTCATCCCTATCCTGATCAAAGCCAGGAAGGATGTAACCGCAAAACCTTATCACCGCATTTGGCGAAAATATGTTGCGTGGTGCGAGGCCAGTAAGGCTCGACGGAGGAAATTCAACTGGGTCGATTCCTACATTTCCTGCAAACAGGAGTATCTATGGGCCTGAAATTGGGGTCCATTAAGGTTCAAATTTCGGCTCTGTCAATTTTCTTCCAAAAAAGAACTAGCTTCAGTCCCTGAGGTTCAGACGTTTGTTAAAGGGGTACTGCATATACAGCCTCCTTTTGTGCCTTCAGTGGCACTTTGGGATCTCAAGGGGGTTTTTGGGTTCCAAAAGTCACATTGGTTTGACCCACTTAAATCTGTGGAGTTAAAATATCTCACAGAAAAAGTGGTCATGCTGTTGGCTCTGGCCTGGGCCAGGCGCGTGTCAGAATTGGCGGCTTTATCCTGTAAAAGCCCTTATCTGATTTTCCATTCGGACAGGGCGGAATTGAGGACTCGTCCTCAGTTTCTCCCTAAGGTGGTTTCAGCGTTCACCTGAACCAAACCTATTGTGGTGCCTGCGGCTACTAGGGACTTGGAGGACTCCAAGTTGCTAGACGTTGTCAGGACCCGGAAAATATATGTTTCCAGGACTGCTGGAGTCAGGAAATCTGACTCGCTGTTTATCCTGTATGCACCCAACTAGCTGGGTGCTCCTGCTTCTAAGCAGACTATTGCTCGTTGGATTTGTAGTACAATTCAGCTTGCACATTCTGTGGCAGGCCTGCCACAGCCAAAAATCTGTAAATGCCCACTCCACAAGGAAGGTGGGCTCATCTTGGGCAGCTGCCCGAGGGGTCTCGGCTTTACAACTTTGCCGAGCAGTTACTTGGTCAGGAACAAATACGTTTGTAAAATTCTACAAATTTGATACCCTGGCTGAGGAGGACCGGGAGTTCTCTCATGGGGTGCTGCAGAGTCATCCGCACTCTCCCGCCCGTTTGGGAGCTTTGGTATAATCCCCATGGTCCTTACGGAGTTCCCAGCATCCACTAGGACGTCAGAGAAAATAAGAATTTACTTACCGATAATTCTATTTCTCGTAGTCCGTAGTGGATGCTGGGCGCCCATCCCAAGTGCGGATTGTCTGCAATACTGGTACATAATTATTGTTACCAAAAAAATTTGGGTTATTGCTGTAGTGAGCCATCTTTTCTAGAGGCTCCTCTATTATCATGCTGTTAACTGGGTTCAGATCACAAGTTGTACAGTGTGATTGGTGTGGCTGGTATGAGTCTTACCCGGGATTCAAAATCCTTCCTTATTGTGTACGCTCGTCCGGGCACAGTATCCTAACTGAGGCTTGGAGGAGGGTCATAGGGGGAGGAGCCAGTGCACACCAGGTGATCCTAAAGCTTTCTTTAGATGTGCCCAGACTCCTGCGGAGCCGCTATTCCCCATGGTCCTTACGGAGTTCCCAGCATCCACTACGGACTACGAGAAATAGAATTATCGGTAAGTAAATTCTTATTTTTTCAGGGCCCTGACAACGTCTAGCAACTTGGAGTCCTCCAAGTCCCTAGTAGCCGCAGGCACCACAATAGACTGGTTCAGGTGAAACGCTGACACCACCTTTGGGAGAAACTGGGGACGAGTCCTCAATTCTGCCCTATCCATATGGAAAATCAAATAAGGGCTTTTACAAGACAAAGCCGCCAATTCTGATACTCGCCTGGCAGAAGCCAAGACCAATAACATAACCACCTTCCACGTGAGATATTTCAGATCCACGGTTTTTAGTGGTTCAAACCAATGTGATTTTGAGAAACTCAACACCACGTTGAGATCCCAAGTTGCCACAGGAGGCACAAACGGGGGCTGAATATGCAGCACTCCCTTTACAAATGTCTGAACTTCAGGTACTGAAGCTAGTTCTTTCTGAAAGAAAATCGACAGAGCCGAGATCTGTACCTTAATGGAGCCCAGTTTTAGGCCCATATTCACTCCTGCTTGCAGGAAATGCAGAAATCGACCTAGTTGAAATTCCTCTGTTGGGGCCTTTTTGGCCTCACACCATGCAACATATTTCTGCCATATGCGGTGATAATGGTTTGCTGTAACCTCCTTCCTAGCTTTAATAAGCGTAGGAATGACTTCCTCCGGAATGCCCTTTTCCTTCAGGATCCAACGTTCAACCGACATGCCGTCAAACGCAGCCGCGGTAAGTCTTGGAACAGACAGGGCCCCTGCTGTAGCAGGTCTTGTCTGAGCGGCAGAGGCCACGGGTCCTCTGAGATCATCTCTTGAAGTTCCGGATACCACGCTCTTCTTGGCCAATCCGGAACCACGAGAATTGTGTTTACTCCTCGCTTTCTTATTATTCTCAATACCTTTGGTATGAGAGGTAGAGGAGGGAACACATAAACTGACCGGTACACCCACGGTGTCACTAGAGCGTCCACAGCTATCGCCTGAGGGTCTCTTGACCTGGCGCAATACCTCTCTAGTTTTTTGTTTAGGCGGGACGCCATCATGTCCACCTGTGGACGACCCTATTGATTTACAATCATTTGGAAGACTTCTGGATGAAGTCCCCACTCTCCCGGGTGGAGGTCGTGCCTGCTGAGAAAGTCTGCTTCCCAGTTGTCTACTCCCGGGATGAACACTGCTGACAGTGCTAGTACATGATTCTCCGCCCATCGGAGAATTTTTGTGGCTTCTGCCATCGCCATCCTGCTTCTTGTGCCGCCCTGTCGATTCACATGGGCGACTGCCGTGATGTTGTCTGACTGGATCAGCACCGGCTGGTGTAGGAGCAGGGATTTTGCTTGACTTAGGGCATTGTAAATGGCCCTTAGTTCCAGAATATTTATGTGAAGGGCAGTCTCCTGACTTGACCATAGTCCCTGGAAGTTTCTTCCCTTTGTGACTGCCCCCCAGCCTCGTAGGCTGGCATCCGTGGTGACCAGGACCCAGTCCTGTATGCCGAATCTGCGGCCCTCCAGAAGATGAGCACTGTGCAGCCACCACAGAAGAGACACCCTGGTTCGCGGAGACAGGGTTATTAAACGATGCATCTGAAGATGCGATCCGGACCACTTGTCCAACAGGTCCCACTGAAAAATTCTGGCATGGAACCTGCCGAATGGAATTGCTTCGTAAGAAGCTACCATCTTTCCCAGGACCCGCGTGCAGTGATGCACCGATACCTGTTTTGGTTTTAGGAGGTCTCTGACTAGAGAAGACAACTCCTTGGCTTTCTCCTCCGGGAGAAACACTCTCTTTTCTGGGCCGTGTCCAGAATCATTCCCAGGAACATTAGACGTGTCGTGGGGACCAGCTGTGACTTTGGGATATTCAGAATCCAGCCGTGCTGGCTCAGCACTTCCTGAGATAGTGCTACTCCCACTAACAACTGTTCCTTGGATCGTGCCTTTATTAGGAGATCGTCCAAGTATGGGATAATTAAAACTCCCTTTTTTCGAAGGAGTATCATCATTTCCGCCATAACCTTGGTAAATACCCTCGGTGCCGTGGAGAGTCCAAACGGCAGCGTCTGGAATTGGTAATGGCAATCCTGTACCACAAATCTGAGGTACTCCTGGTGAGAATTGTAAATGGGGACATGCAGGTAAGCATCCTTGATGTCCAGGGATACCATGTAATCCCCCTCGTCCAGGGTTGCAATAACCGCCCTGAGCGATTCCATCTTGAACTTGAATTTTTTTATGTATGTGTTCAAGGATTTCAAATTTAAAATGGGTCTCACCGAACCGTCCGGTTTCGGCACCACAAATAGTGTGGAATAGTAACCCCGGCCTTGTTGAAGTAGGGGTACCTTGATTATCACCTGCTGGGAATACAGCTTGTGAATCGCTGCTAGCACCGCCTCCCTGTCTGAGGGAGCAATCGGCAAGGCGGATTTTAGGAAACGGCGGGGTGGAGTCGCCTCGAATTCCAGCCTGTATCCCTGAGATACTATTTGAAGGATCCAGGGATCCACCTGTGAGCGAGCCCACTGATCGCTGAAATTCCTGAGGCGGGCCCCCACTGTACCTGGCTCCGCCTGTGGAGCCCCACCGTCATGCGGCGGACTTGGAAGAGGAAGCGGGGGAGGACTTTTGTTCCTGGGAACCTGCTGTTTGCTGCAGCCTTTTTCCCCTGCCTCTGCCTCTTGACAGAAAAGACCCTCCTTTTCCCCGCTTGTTTTTCTGGGACCGAAAGGACTGAACCTGATAAAATGGCGCCTTCTTAGGCTGTGAGGGGACATGGGGTAAAAATGCTGACTTCCCAGACGTTGCTGTGGAAACTAGGTCGGAGAGACCATCCCCAAATAATTCCTCCCCCTTATAAGGCAAAACTTCCATGTGCCTTTTGGAATCTGCATCTCCAGTCCACTGGCGAGTCCATAAGCATCTCCTAGCAGAAATGGATATTGCACTTACTTTAGATGCCAGCCGGCAGATTTCCCTCTGTGCATCTCTCATGTATAAGACTGAGTCTTTGATATGGTCTATGGTTAGCAGAATCGTGTCTCTGTCTAATGTGTCAATATTTTCTGACAGTTTATCTGACCACGCAGCGGCAGCACTGCACATCCATGCTGACGCAATAGCTGGTCTAAGTATAATGCCTGAGTGTGTATATACAGACTTCAGGATCGCCTCCTGCTTTCTATCAGCAGGTTCCTTAAGGGCGGCCGTATCCTGGGACGGTAGTGCCACCTTTTTAGACAAACGTGTGAGCGCTTTATCCACCCTCGGGGGTGTTTCCCAACGTAACCTATCCTCTGGCGGGAAAGGGAACGCCATTAGTAGCTTCTTAGGAATTACCAATTTCTTATCAGGGGAAGCCCACGCTTTTCTAAGACTATAACTTTCTAAGAGCTCAGGAGAGCCCCTAGTGTGCATCCAACCTCGGCCGGGCACGAAATCTAATTGAGGCTTGGAGGAGGGTCATAGTGGGAGGAGCCAGTGCACACCAGGTAGTCTAAGATCTTTCTAGAGTGCCCAGCCTCCTTCGGAGCCCGCTATTCCCCATGGTCCTTACGGAGTTCCCAGCATCCACTAGGACGTCAGAGAAATTAACATGCTGTAACTAACCTGTATATATATGTATATGTATATGTATGGTACTGTTCCATGGGCCTGTACCTCGAGCACAGACATGGTATTATTTGTGGGG
Source organism: Pseudophryne corroboree (assembly GCF_028390025.1). Classification (NCBI taxonomy): domain Eukaryota; kingdom Metazoa; phylum Chordata; class Amphibia; order Anura; family Myobatrachidae; genus Pseudophryne; species Pseudophryne corroboree. The sequence goes on from NW_026967497.1 coordinate 34,792, forward strand.
GAGTGTTGTTAAAATTATATACGTATACTTCCCTCGGACCCCTCAGGGGTCACAAGAATGTTATTTTGCCTGGTTTCTTCTCCCTGCTGTCGACGATTGCTAGGTTTTCTGTCGACCATAAGGTTTCCTGTCAGATCCACAACTGGGGCATTCAGTACATGGTCATACACATTCAGAACACATTGATGTCACTAGGGACCCAATGGTTCCGGACAATCCACTTATATGTATGGTGTGTGTGTGTGTGTATGTATGTATATATATATATATATATATATATATATATATATATATATATATATATATATATATATATATATATATCTATATCATTATGTATATTCATATTATGATTTCTAATGAGTGCTGAAGTAAAAGTATTCCTTCTCATGTGCTGGTCGCTCTGTTGATAAAGCTCTAGGTCGGCCGTGACGAGTTGGTCTCAGATCCTCACAAGGAGTCCGAATGTTTATTATTTTCCCGCTGCGGATTGAATACTGTAAAAGTCAACTCCTGGTCGACACGAGCCCTGTCTCATAGGATCGTATACAGGAAGCTAAGTGATATTTTATTCTATACTTTGGAGTTATTTGCATTACATGCACATGGGGGAGTGTTTGTATTCGGAAAGGCATCCAATAGAATTACCCTATAGAGAGAGGGGGTGTGTCTTATGTTGATTCTTCTCTATAACATGGCGGCTGGCTGCCGTGCGACTGTAGGAGGTGTGGCCGGGGGAATGCTGAGGCTGACTCCGAGAGATACTGCAGTGTTTCCCTGGGACGGTGTACCGCTGTTTGGGGAGGCCTCAGTTCAGTCAATCTCGGCGGATACCACTGGTAAGTGTAACTTCGTGAGTTAGATTCCCTCACAACGGTTGGTGACGCATTCTGCTGTGGGATGCAGTCATTTTAACCGGTTCGATACCGTTCTTTTTTCCCTTTCTGTGCAGATAGTGGACGGTGAAAAAGTAAGAGTTCTGCAGCCTTGTTAGGTTCACAGAAGCGGATGTCGTTTTCTGTGTCTACCACATCCACCGCATGTCGCTGGGTCTATCTGGCTGGAGGCCACTCCGGTGGGAACTCGTCTACTACTCTTCAGTCAGTCCGGGAATGGACTTGGACCTGTGAGTTAATTATAGAATCCAAAGCGGGACATACTGGCGTTTACAGATGGTTTCCCTCACTGATTTATAAAATAGATCTTGCCGATTCCCCTCTGGAAGGGGAGGTAGTACGCGACGCCATACCAGAGTTGCTTCAAGGTCAGGGCATTGTCCTGCAGTTCCTGGTAAAAAAAAAAAAAGGGGGAAAACAGAGATTTCTCCTTACGAAGTTGAGCTACAGGATGGAATCTCTCAGGCCAGGGAGCTCCAGTACGTAAAGGTAGAAAGGGGTTAAATGCGTTTTTCTCCGCATTCAGCTTACCTGGGTTGATATCCAGGACTGTCTTTGCCATTTCACCGGAGTGATGGCAGTAGGATGGTATTCTTTCACTAGTAAGAGCCATTGTTATTCTGTACTCAGACGCTCTCCTGATTAAGGCGAGGTCAAGACACAAGTGCAGATCGTTGTTTCTCTCTGAGTGTTCTTCAACACAGGGAATGGCTGTTGTTCCCAACGACGTAGACGTCGGAGGTGGGTATCAGAGTAGATACTGAACGGTTGAGGTTCTGTGTGTTCCTGTGGAAAGAGGTCTGCGGATCCGGAGTCGGATCAGATTTGCAGTGACAATCCATCATTATGTTCCGTTGATGAAGAAGATGGGTGCGGCCTAAGAGGCCTTTTCGGTGAGCAGGTCAAATGCCAGAGTGGTTTTCATGGGGCCAGTTGGAAATGTGGTCTGAATCTCACCTGCACAGGTGCCGGAATATAATCCTAATGGCCAGGATATCGCTCCTGTGGTGTCTGCTCAGTTCTCACCTCCTAGAGGGACGAAGGTTCAGAATCCAGGATGAGATCCTGGTGTCCATGCATGCAGATCTCCGATACTGGGGAGCAGTCCTTGCAAGGGAAGTATTTCCAGAGGAAAAGGTCAAGCTGGGAAGCTTGTCTGCAATAAGCTTTCTTGAATTAAGAGCTATTTTCAGTGAACATATGCTTAGTGATCTGCACGTGTTAATTCTGTTGGGCGACTTGACAGCAGTGGTGTTAGTAAGCCGCTAGGGCGGAACAAGGAGCAAAGCAGCAATGGCAGATGCCGTAAAAGTTTTCTGCTGGGTGGAAAGACTGGTAAACGCTATATTAGCAGTCTTAGTTCCGGATGTGAGACCTCAGGTATATTGTTCCAGGTCAGAGGACAATCAAACTGTAGCAGTGGACGTCCTCGGGACACCTTGGGTTTTTTCAGTCGGTCTATGTGTCCCGTCCGTTATCACTCTTCTGAAGGTGATAAACGTAATAAGAACAAAGGTTCAGGCGATCCTCATCGTTACAGTCTAAACAAGGAGGGCTTGGTATCCAGTTCTTCAAGATTTACTCATAGAAGATCCCTGGCCTCTTCCTCTACGTGAGGAACTGTTACAGCAAGATCCGGGCGTGTATCAAGACTTACAGTGGCTGCGTTTGACGGCGTGGCGATTCAATGCCATATCCTTGCCAGAAAGGGGATTCCCAGTGACGTCATTGCCAATCTTCTTCAGGCTAGAAAAGAAGCAAAGCCTTACCACCGTGTTTGGAGAAAATATGTGTCTTGGTGTGAATCCAAGAAAGCTACTACGGAAGCTTCAGCTGGGTCGTTCTTCTCCATTCTTTGCAAGCAGGTGTGGGTGCAGGCCTAGAGTTAGGCTCCATTCAAGTGCGGCTTTGACCTTATGCATTTTCTTTCAAGAAAGAACTGGCGACCTTTCTGGAAGTTCGGACGTTCGTGGAAGGAGTACTGCACATCCAACCTCCATTTGTGCCCCCATTGGCACCGTGGGACCTTGACGTGGTGTTGCATTTTCTTGTGTCACAATGATTGGAACGTTTATGAAAGGTTGTGTTAAAATTTATTTCTTGGAGAGTGGTCATGCTTTTGGCTTTGGCGTCCGCAAGGCGGGTGTCGGAAGTAGCGGCTGGGTCTCACAAGAGCCCCTGTTTGATCTTCCAGGTGGATAGAGCAGAATTGAGAACTCTGATAATAGTTCTGCCAAAAGTGGTTTCGGTGTTTCGCAGAAACCAGCCTATTTGATGCCTGTGGTTACTTAAGCATTGGCTGATTCAAGGTCTCTCGATGTAGTCAGGGCTTTGAATATTTATGTCACCAATTTGGCTCAGATTGGGGAAACAGAGGCTCTGTTTGTCCGGTATGCTCCCAGCGTGATTGGGGCGCCTGCGTCTCTGCAGTCGGTTACACACTAGATCTGTGATCCGATTCGGCGTGCTCGTTCTATGGCTGGATTGCCGTTACCGAATTCGGTGGTGACCCATTCTACTAGGAAGGTGGGCTCTTCTTGGGCGGATGCCCGAGGAGTCTCGGCGGTTCAACTTTGCCGAGCGGATACTTGGTCGGGTTCAAACACTTTTGCTAAGCTCTATAAGTTTGATACCCTGGCTGATGGGGACCTCATGTGTGCTCAATCGGTGCTGCAGAGTCGTCCGCACTATCCCGCCCGGTCTGGAGCTTTAGTATAAACCCCATGGCCCTTACGGAGTCCCCAGCATCCTCCAGGATGTATGAGAAAATAGGATTTTAATACCTACCGGTAAATCCTTTTCTCTTAGTCCATAGAGGATGCTGGGCGCCCGTCCCAGTGCGTACTGTATCTGCAGTTATTGGTTATGGTTACACTCTTGTGGTGTTTCTTTTCTGTCAGGCTGTTGCTGACGTTGTGCATGCCATGGCATGCGGTGTCTTATTATTGGTTGTGTTGAGACACAGGTTGTGTTACATATTCTCTCAGCATGTGGCTGTGTATTTTCCATGCCGTTGGCTGGTGTTCTATTGAATGCCACGTTCTGCGGTATGTTCATGGTGTGAGCTGGTATGACACTCACCGTGTTTAAACAATAAATTATTTCCTCGAAATGTCCGTCTCCCTGGGCATAGTTTCTAACTGAGGTCTGGAGGAGGGGCATAAAGGGAGGAGCCAGTTCACACCCATTCAAAGTCTTATAGTGTACCCATGTCTCCTGCGGATCCCGTCTATACCCCATGGTCCTTACGGAGTCCCCAGCATCCTTTACGGACTAAGAGAAAAGGATTTACCGGTAGGTATTAAAATCCTATTATTATTATTATTATAATACAGAGGGAGCAGCCTGTGGTGTCCTGTTAATAATAATAATAATAACGGGACTGCTCCCTCTGTATAGTAATAACAACAACAGGACACTACAGACTGCTCCCCTTGTATAATAATAATAATAACGGGACTGCTCCCTCTGTATAGTAATAACAACAGGACACTACAGACTGCTCCCCTTGTATAATAATAATAATAATAATAATATTATACAAGGGGAGCAGCCTGTAGTGTCCTGTTGTTGTTATTACTATACAGAGGGAGCAGCCTGTGGTGTCCTGTTGTTGTTGTTGTTGTAGTAATAATAATAATACAGGGGAGCAGCCTATAGTGTCCTGTTGTTGTTGTTGTTGTTGTTGTTGTTGTTGTTGTTGTTGTTGTTGTTGTTATTATTATTATACAGGGGAGCAGTCTCTGGTGTTCTATATTATTATTATAATACAGGAGTAGCAGCCTGTGGTGTCCTGTAATTATTATTATTATTATACAGGGTGAGCAGCCTGTGGTGTCCTGATATTATTATTATTATTATTATTATTATTATTATTATACAGGAGTAGCAGCCTGTGGTGTCTTGTTGTTGTTGTTGTTGTTGTTGTTGTTGTTGTTGTTGTTGTTGTTATTATTATTATACAGGGGAGCAGTCTCTGGTGTTCTATATTATTATTATAATACAGGAGTAGCAGCCTGTGGTGTCCTGTAATTATTATTATTATTATACAGGGTGAGCAGCCTGTGGTGTCCTGATATTATTATTATTATTATTATTATTATTATTATTATTATACAGGAGTAGCAGCCTGTGGTGTCTTGTTGTTGTTGTTGTTGTTGTTGTTGTTGTTGTTGTTATTATTATTATACAGGGTGAGCAGCCTGTGGTGTCCTGTTGTTATTATTATACAGGGTGAGCAGCCTGTGGTGTCCTGTAATTATTATTATTATTATTATTATACAGGGTGAGCAGCCTGTGGTGTCCTGTTATTATTATACAGGAGTAGCAGCCTGTGGTGTCCTGTTATTATTATACAGGGAGAGCAGCCTGTGGTGTCCTGTTATTATTATACAGGGTGAGCAGCCTGTGGTGTCCTGTTATTATTATACAGGGTGAGCAGCCTGTGGTGTCCTGTTATTATTATAATACAGGAGTAGCAGCCTGTGGTGTCCTGTTGTTGTTGTTGTTGTTGTTGTTGTTGTTTATTATTATTATTATTATTATTATTATTATTATTATTATTATTATACAGGGTGAGCAGCCTGTGGTGTCCTGTAATTATTATTATTATTATTATACAGGAGTAGCAGCCTGTGGTGTCCTGTTATTATTATACAGATGGAGCAGCCTGTGGTGTCCTGTTGTTATTATTATACAGGAGTAGCAGCCTGTGGTGTCCTGTTATTATTATACAGGGAGAGCAGCCTGTGGTGTCCTGTTATTATTATACAGGGTGAGCAGCCTGTGGTGTCCTGTTATTATTATACAGGGTGAGCAGCCTGTGGTGTCCTGTTATTATTATAATACAGGAGTAGCAGCCTGTGGTGTCCTGTTGTTGTTGTTGTTGTTGTTGTTGTTGTTGTTGTTGTTGTTGTTGTTGTTATTATTGTTATTATTATTATTATTATTATTATTATTATTATTATACAGGGTGAGCAGCCTGTGGTGTCCTGTTATTATTATTATTATTATTATTATACAGGAGTAGCAGCCTGTGGTGTCCTGTTATTATTATACAGATGGAGCAGCCTGTGGTGTCCTGTTATTATTATACAGGGTGAGCAGCCTGTGGTGTCCTATTATTATTATTATTATTATTATTATTATTATTATTATTATTATTATTATACAGGATGAGCAGCCTGTGGTGTCCTGTAATTATTATTATTATTATACAGGATGAGCAGCCTGTGGTATCCTGTAATTATTATTATTATTATACAGGAGTAGCAGCCTGTGGTGTCCTGTTGTTGTTGTTGTTGTTGTTGTTGTTGTTGTTGTTGTTGTTGTTGTTGTTGTTGTTGTTGTTATTATTATTATAATTATTATTATTATTATTATTATTATTATTATTCAGGGTGAGCAGCCTGTGGTGTCCTGTAATTATTATTATTATACAGGGTGAGCAGCCTGTGGTGTCCTGTTATTATTATACAGGGTGAGCAGCCTGTGGTGTCCTGTTATTATTATACAGGGTGAGCAGCCTGTGGTGTCCTGTTATTATTATACAGGGTGAGCGGCCTGTGGTGTCCTGTTATTATTATACAGGGTGAGCAGCCTGCAGTGTCCTGTTATTATTATACAGATGGAGCAGCCTGTGGTGTCCTGTTATTATAGTGTTCCTTCTAGGCTGTCTCAGCAGGGTGCGGCCCCCTGCCCTGTCTCGGTGCACCCTGCAGGACCATAAATCGCCCCCTTGTATACAGAATGCAGCAGGCAGAGTGCAGGTTACAATGTTGTCGTCTACTCCTTGCCCACCTCTGAAATTGGAACACAATTTCTATCCTTAGTGAACTGGATGGCAGAGGAGGCACTGTAATAACACAGCACACTGATAAAGAGGAAAAGAACAGGGAAAGCAGTGAGCATGTTCTGCTTACAGTATTTCCCGAGTAGAACAGACTTATTTTTTTCCTATATATTTTAACCCATTGTTTAATTTTTCTGTTTTATAACACATAGAAGACTGGACATATACAGTATGTTTCTCAGTATAGATGTTAGGGGTCTTATATGTATGTATGTATGTATAGGTATATGATTTACTAAAGGCAAAATGTATGTACAAAAACTATAAACATATACGCTATGCTTTGTGTGCAAAGTGTCACATCAATAATGTGCCCTTCAAAACAAAAATGTGCCCTCTTCACTGCTCAGCACCCTGCCCTAAAAATATCCTAGAGTGAACACTATATTATAATACAGGGGGAGTAGCCTGTGGTGTCCTTTTACTATTATTATTATTATTATTATTATTATTATACAGGAGGAGCAACCTGTGGTGTCCTGTTAATAAAGACATGTTATTATTTTTATACTGGGGTGCAGCCTTTAGTGTCGTTATTATTATTATTATTATTATTATTATTATTATTATTAATTTTATTATATGTAATTGTGGGGATTGAAAATATTGCTCAAATTCTAGGATATATTAAAGCAAGGACCATAATATCCCTGGCATGTGTAACTGATGATAATTAGAGCAGTATGAAGCAAATGTATATCACACTCCTGGAAGTGTCACTGTGACATCACTTATCTATAGTAATAATACAGGGAGGTGAGAAGGTCTGGGATAGTCACTCTGATGTCACATATATATATATATATAAATAATACAGGGACATGACTGCGGAGGTTATGAGGTCTGGGATAGTCACTCTGACGTCACTTATATATATAGAAATAAGACAGGGACATGACTGCGGAGGTGAGGGGATCTGGGAGCGTCACTTTGACATCACTTATATCTGTAGTAATACTGGGACATGACTGGGGAGGTGAGGGGGTCTGGGAGTGTCACTTTAACATCACTTATATATATATATATATATAGTAATAATACAGGGATATGACTGGGCAGGTGAGGGAATCTGGGAGCATCACTGTGGCATCACTTATATCTATAGTAATAAAGGGACATGACTGGGAAGGTAAGGGGATCTGGGAATGTCACAGTGACATCATTAATATCTATAGTAATAATAGAGGGACATCATTGGGGAGGTGAGGGGGACCTGGGAGTGCCACAGTGACAAGAGAAAGAAAGTAGACTTCATTGTGGGCGCACTCTTGTGAAGAAATAATGAGATATTCTCAAAAAATAAAACGTAACTTTTATTACAAATGATTAAGAAATTATGCAATCTCCTGAGAACAAATAATGTCTGCCACCTTCCCCCTGGCTGTCTCCTGCCGCCTTTCCCCTGCCTGTCTCTTGCCGCCTTTGCCCTGCCTGTCTCTTGCCGCCTTTTCCCTGCCTGTCTCCTGCCACCTCCACCCTGCAGCCCACCTGCCTGTCTCCTGCAACCTTTCCCCTGCCTGTCACCTGCAACTTTTTCCCTGCCTGTCGCCTGCAACCTTTCCCTTGCCTGTCTCCTGCAGCCTTTCCCATGCCTGTCTCCTGCCACTTTTCCCCTGCCGGTCTTCTGCCACCCCCTTGCCTGTCTCCTGCCACCTCTGCTACACCATCGGCTGGATCTGTGAATTCTGAGGTTACGGAGACTGTACGCTGCAGCTCCATGAATGAGGCCATGAAATTTCCCTCAGGAGACCCTGTCCCTTCACAACCAATTCTCACCCTTACACCACTTCATGGCTGCAGCCATACTCGTCTGACAACTCAGGACACATAGAGCACATGCTCCGTATGGGTCGTGCACATGAGCGGTGTACCGAACATCAGCTCATTGTGACTCCACCCACAATAGCGCTACACTCTAGATCAGGCCCACTATGCAGTACAGCCTTATGGGGCTGGGTCACAGGAACCTCGCAGACACTGACCAGGACTCTATGGCTGTGGGGAAATAGGAGACTTAATGACCACTCTATTCCATATTTACTATGTTACATGTGCAATATGTTTTATGTATTATATTTATTCCAAGGAACTCCAGCTGTGGGGAACGGACACTTTATTACACATCACACGTTCTGTATTCTCTCTGATTCACCGAGGATGGACAAGGACAGGAGTCACAGGACTGAGAGGATAATAAATATCACCCTGGAGATCATCTACCTGCTGACTGGGGAGGTGAGTGGATCTGGGAGCATCACATTGACCTTATATCTATAGTAATAATACAGGGATATGACTGGGGAGGTGAGGGGATCTGGGAGGATCACTGTGACTACTTATATCTATAGTAATAATACAAGGACATGACTGGGGAGGTGAAGGGATATGGGAGCGTCACAGTGACCTTATATCTATAGTGATAATACAGGGACATGACTGGGAAGGTGAGGGGATCTGGGAGCATCACTGTGGCCTTATATCTATAGTAATAATACAGGGACATGACTGGGGAGGTGAGGAGATCTGGGAGCATCACTGTGACCTTATATCTATAGTAATAATACAGGAACATGACTGGGGAGGTGAGGGGATCTAGGAGTGTCACCGTGACATCACTTATATCTATAGTAATTATACAGGGACATGACTGGGGAGGTGATAGGATCTGGAAGCATCAATGTGACCTTATATCTATAGTAATATAGGGACATGACTGGGGAGGTGAGGGGATCTGAGTGCGTCACTGTGACATCTCTAATATCTATAGTCATAATACAGGGATATGACTGGGGAGGTGAGGGAATCAGAGCATCACAGTGAGGTCACATGTCTATAGTAATAATACAGGGATGTCACTGGGGAGGTGAGGGGATCTGGGAGCATCACAGTGACATCACGTATATCTATAGTAATAATACAGGGACTTGACTTGGGAGGCGATGGAATCTTGGAGCTTCATAGTGACGTCACTCATCTATAGTAATAATACAGGGACATGACTGGGGAGGTGAGAGGATTTTGAAGCGTTACTGATAAGTAACTTATATCTATAGTAAATACAGGGACTTGACAACGGAGGTGGGGGGATCTGGGAGTGGCGCAGTGATGTCACATATCTATAGCAATAACACAGGGGCATGACTGGGGAGGTAAGGGGATCTGGGATCGTCACAGTGGCATCACATATCTATAGTAAATACAGGGACATGACTGGGGAGGGAAGGGGATCTGGTAGCGACGCAGTGATGTCACATATCTATAGTAATAACACATGGACATGACAGGGGAGGTGATCTGGGAGTGTCACAGTGACATCACTTATATCTATAGTAATAATACAAGGACATGACTGGGGAGGTGAAGGGATCTGGGAGCATCACTTTGACGTCACATATATCTATAGTATTAATACAGGGACATAACTGTGGAGGTGAGGGGTTTGGGAGCGTCACAGTGATGTTACTTTTGTCTATAGTAATAAAACAGGGACATGACTGGGGAAGTGAGTGAATCTGGGAGTGTCACAGTGACATCACTTATATCTTTAGTAATAATTCAGTGACATGACTGGGGAGGTGAATTGATCTGGGATCATCACAGTGACATCACTTACATCTATAGTAATAATACAGTGATGTGACTGGGGAGGTGAGGGGGTCTTGGAGCCTCACAGTGACATCACTTATATCTAAAGTAATTATACAAGGACATGACTGGGGAGGTGAGGGAATCGGAGCGTCATAGTGAGGTCACTTATATCTATATTAATGATACAGTAATGTGACTGGGCAGGTGAGGGGGTCTTGGAGCCTCACAGTGACATCACTTATATCTATAGTAATAATACAGGGACACGACTGAGGAGGTTAAGGGATCTTGGAGCTTCATAGTGACGTCACTTATATCTATAGTAATAATACAGGGACATGACTGGGGAGGTGAGGGGATCTGGGAGTGTATATATTGATATTTGATGTCTCCACCTTTACACAGGATTACACAATCGTGAAGAAGACATCCAATGGGTGTGAGACACCCAGCAGCCATCCCCATGTATCAGGAGGACTGAGAAGAACCCAGAGCCCAATCACGGTGCCTCCACCTCACTCACTGACACATGAGAGACACAATGACAAGAAGATCCTGGAACTCACCAACAAGATCATTCAGCTGCTGACTGGAGAGGTGACTGCTGGGAATGGGGCATTATACAGTAACAACGGGGGACGTGTCTGGGTGATGACTGGAGAGGTGACTGCTGGGAAAGGGGCATTATACAGTAACACCAGGGGACGTGTCTGGGTGATGACTGGAGAGGTGACTGCTGGGAATGTAACATTATACAGTAACATCGGGGGATGTGTCTGGGTGATGCCTGGAGAGGTAACTGCTTGGAATGGGGCATTATACAGTAACACCAGTGGATGTGTATGGGTGATGACTGGAGAGGTGACTGCTGGGAATGGGACATTATACAGTAACACCAGGGGACGTGTCTGGGTGATGACTGGAGAGGTGACTGCTGGGAATGGGGCATTATACAGTAACACCCTGGTATGTGTCTGGGTGATGACTGGAGAGGTGCCTGCTGGGAATGGGACATTATACAGTAACACCAGGGGATGTGTCTGGGTGATGACTGGAGAGGTGACTGCTGGGAATGGGGCATTATACAGTAACACCAGGGGACGTGTATGGATGATGACTGGAGAGGTGACTTCTGGGAATGGGGCATTATACAGTAACACCAGGTGATGTGTCTGGGTGATGACTGGAGAGATGACTGCTGGGAATGGGACATTATACAGTAACACCAGGGGATGTGTCTGGGTGGTGATTGGAGAGGTGACTGGTGGGAATGGGGTATTATACAGTAACACCAGGGGATGTGTCTGGGTGATGACTGGAGAGGTGACTGCTTGGAATGGGACTTTATACAGTAACACAAGGGGACGTGTCTGGGTGATGACTGGAGAGGTGACTGCTGGGAATGGGACATTATACAATAACACCAGGGGATGTGTCTGGGTGATGACTGGAGAGGTGACTGCTGGGAATGGGGCATTATACAATAACACCAGGGAATGTGTCTGGGTAATGACTGGAGAGGTGACTGCTGGGAATGGGACATTATACAGTAACACCAGGGGATGTGTCTGGGTGATGACTGGAGAGGTGACTGCTGGGAATGGGACATTATACAGTAACACCAGGGGACGTGTCTGGGTGATGACTGGAGAGGTAACTGCTGGGAATGGGGCATTATACAGTAACACCAGGGGATGTGTCTGGGTGATGACTGGAGAGGTGACTGCTGGGAATGGGACATTATACAGTAACACCGGGGGACGTGTCTGGGTGATGACTGTATCACTGTGTGTGTCAGGTTCCTATAAGGTATCAGGATGTCACTGTCTGTCTCCATGCAGGAGGGGGAGTATATAGAGGAACACAGGGGTCTGTACAAGGACGTGATGATGGAGAATCACCGGCCCCTCACATCACTGGGTAAGAGGAGACTGTCATCTATTGTACAGGGGAGAGCAGGTATGGGGGCCCCTATATACACACATCATCTGATAATCACTTATATACACTGTACTCAGTCACTGTGTGTCTCCTACAGATGGGCCCAGTAACAGAGATACCCCAGAGAGATGTCCCCGTCCTCTGTATTCCCAGGATTGTACAGAGGAGAATCACAGGACCCCACAGGAGGATCAGGTAGGTGGGATTTAGGGTCTCCCCAATATACCAAAGTGACTGTCACTATATGATCTGTAGAGGAGCTGTGTGTCTTATACACTGACATTATACTGATTCACCTCAGTCTAATCTGACTGTATGCAAATGTCATTGTATTTCTCTTTCATCCACTAGGGGACACTGGAGTCTTATACAGTAGGGGTCTAAAGCTTGCAACCGGAGGTGTGGCACAATGTAAAATTAGCATTGTCTGCACAGCCGGCTCCTCCCCCTTCACATCCCGCCTCCCTCAGTTTGAAAAATTGTGCCTAGGAGGTAACATTACAGAAAACTCAGGCTGCGTCAACCTAATGAAAAGGGGGACAAAAGCCTTTGAATTAGAGAGACAATGATCCCATATAAAGGGATCTGCATCTCTCTATGGAAAATCCGGAGCACAGAGTCAGCATTTCCATGGGCAGTGAGTACTGGTGGGTAATATGGGCCTTAGATAGAAAGGCAGAGGCTATTAGCAGACTCCTTCCAATTCCCACAACTTAAGGTTTAAAAAATGATTATTATTATTATCTGGCCAGTGTGCACGCTGCTGCCTCCAGGCTTCCTGTAACTTAAGTCCTGGCAGACTAGCAGCGCAGCTCCCCCGCCGCCCGACTTCTTTTATACACACAGCGAATGCTCAAACACTCCCTGGCTGGCTTCTACTCCCGCTGCATGTCAGCTCCCACGCCGCCCCCTCTACATCGGAGGGAGACGCATCGCGGCTGTCAGCGGCGGCATCCTCACATACAGCGGGGACGCGCACTGACCTCCCGCCACACGCTGAAATGGTCTCTCGCCCTCTCCCACCGCCAGCGGAGGGAGACACAGCGCGCCTGTCAGTAGCAGCATCACACACACTACGGGCGCTTGGGAAGTGCGTCCACCGCCCGGTTAGATGATCTCTCGTCCCTTCCCGCCGCCAGCGGAGGGCTGAGTGTGACGACAAAGGGGGAAATTAATAGAAACTGATCCTCTTGCTAGTAAGTCCGGCCTGGGGCAGCCGTTAAGGGGGTAGAGTGACCCTAGGAAGGACCCAGAGAGCCTTAGTAATAAATATTTATTAAATAAATGGCGGCCATTTTTAAATGAATAGAGGCGCCAAAAGGACTCTCTCAGGCGTTATTACCTTTAGAATAGACGGGCTTCCTGGCCGGTCAGAGCAGAGGGACGGGTTATTATAATAGAGCAACTGCTCCCTCTACTGGACATTTGTATTTAGGACTCTCTCAGGCGTTATTACCTTTAGAATAGACGGGCTCCCTGGGCGGTCAGAGCAGAGGGACGGGTTATTATAATAGAGCAACTGCTCCCTCTACTGGACATTTGTATTTAGGACTCTCTCAGGCGTTATTACCTTTAGAATAGACGGGCTTCCTGGCCGGTCAGAGCAGAGGGACGGGTTATTATAATAGAGCAACTGCTCCCTCTACTGGACATTTGTATTTAGGACTCTGCTGCAATGGATTTTCAATGGATTCTGACAGGCATTTTTATGCTTTAGATTTTCAAGGGACTTCTAAACAAAAGATCCCTATGAAATGATGGGAACGACTGGATCACAACCCCGACCTCAGAACTGAAATACAGTTGGGTGTGTGAGGGTTGCAACGAGGCTGGTGATATTATTATTATAAATTGTTATTTTTTGTTTTGTGTGTAGTGTTTAGAAAGATCCAGCTAGGGGGATCCAGTGTACCTTTACTCCCAGCACCCGTTACCGTCTTTCTGTTCCTATTATAAAGGGGGGAAGCACTGAGGAGCGCTCTATGGGGTACGGCTTCAAATGTCAAAAGCACTTACCACCAACACTAAGACTTATTATGTTTCCACAAAATGTAGTAAGATGAGCAAGGGTGAGCGGCTCCTGGGTATGCGTTGCCTGTCTAGTTAAGGGCGTCCAGCACGGGGGAAGGCTCCGCCAAGGTCATGGGAGCAAGCCCTAACAGGTATTTCAAAGGAAATGTCAGAATCCCGCAAACAGCAGTCGGAAAGGACTGAGGGATTCTCAAAGACTATGGAGGAATTTCTGATTTAAATTAATCCCTCCTGCGCAAGCATAAAGAAATGCGAACAAGTCGATTAAGAGAACCATCCTCATCTTACACGAAGGAGGAAGAAGGTCTTATTATAGATAAAGAGGCAAGATACTGAAGTCTGCCTTAGATCAGGAGTTTAGATTCCCTTATAGAAGCGGTTATAGAGACCCTTGCAGCAGGCAAGAATTTGGAATTTATAATAATTTGGATTATAGGATTCTCATAACAAATGCCAGTCTCAGAGGTTGGGGAAGCTGTCCTAGAGTCCCACCACTTTCAGGGCAAATGGACTTTACTGGAGAGAGGGTTACCAATAACCATTCTCGAACTGAGAAGCAGTTTACAATTCGCTTCTCTTAGCCGAAGATATAGTCAATGGTCAACAGTGAACCGGAAAGCAGATTATCACAGTCGCCAGGACTGCATCCAGGCGAGCGGTGCTTACACAGATCTTCGACATGATGGTGAGTAGATGGTGTCTACCTCAGGTGGACCTGATGGCATCTCGACAAAATCATTAGCTGCCCAGGTATGTGTCCAGAAGAAGAGATCCAGCAGCAGAGGAAGTGGACACGCTGACACTTCCTTGGTGTTACAGAAGGGTTTACATTTTTCCGCCTTTCACACTCATACCCCGAATTCTCCAAAAAGGGGTAATACGAGAGCGAGTATGGGCAATTCTCATAGCACCAAGTTGGCCCCGTAGAGGTTGGTACTCGGACTTACGGGGGATACTAGCGGAGGACCCTTGGCAGTTACCTCGAAGGGAGGACCGGCTATATCAGGGGCCGTTCCTCCACTCAGACCTGAACAGGCTACGTTTAATGGCGTGGCTGTTGAGACCCGGATCTTAAGAGTGAGAGGTATACCAAGAATGGCTATTCCTAAAGATGATCGCTGCTCAAAAGCCGGTGACACCCATGTACGACTGCAGACATTAGAAGAAGTACATGGACTGGTGTTAGGAACATGGGTAGAATTAGACGAACGTCCACTTACCCAGACTTCTACTTTTCACTCCAGCTGGTCTAGATGAAGGACTAAGACTAGGTTCCTTGAAGGTTCAAGTTTCGGCTCTCTCCATCCTATTTCAACAGCGGTTAGCGTCCTTACAAGAGGTTCAAACCTTTTTACAGGGGGTTCTGAGGATACAACCTCCTTTCCGTCCTCCCACTGCGCAGTGGGACTTAGATTTGTAGTTGGAATTTTTGAGATCACCATCTTTTGAGCCGTTGGAAAGAACAGACCTGCAATATCTCTCTTGGAAGGTCACGTTATTACTTGCCTTGGCTTCGGCTGGAAGGGTTTCGGTGTAAGGAGCCCTATCAGGTTAGAGTCCTTTGTTAATTTTCCAGAAGGATAAGGCCAAACTCCGTACATGAGCGGATTTCCTTCCTAAGGTTGTTTCGGGGTTTCAGGTAAACCAACCGATTGTGGTCCCATCCTTTCAGGGATTCGCAGAAGGGGACGTGTCTTTGGATGTTGTCCGAGCTTACGAATATACTACAAGTTACGTCGTCCTTTAGAAGGTCGGACCATTTTGTTTGGTCCAAAGAATGGTTGGCCAGCATCTAGGCAGTCTTTGTTTAGATGGAATAGCTTTGCCAATCGGCAAGCTAATATTTCCTGTGGTAAGCAGTTTCCGGTTCAGACTGGTGCTCATAATACCAGATCAGTGGGTGCCTCATGGGCGGCTATTCGAGGTGCTTCCACTACTCAATTTTGCAGAGCGAGAACGTGGTCTTAGCCCACACATTCGCAAACTTTTACAGGTTTGATACCTTGGCGTCCGGAAATTCTAAGTTCGGACGTTTAGTTTTGCAGGCCATCGACAGCACTCCCTCCCTTGGGGATAACTTTGGGACGTCCCCTACTGTATAAGACTCCAGTGTCCCCTAGTGGATGAAAGATAAAAGATGATTTTGGTACTTACCGATAAATCCATTTCTCTGAATCCTCTAGGGGACACTGGATGCCCGCCTCAGTGCTGTCAACCTGCTGTGTTCAAAGTTCTTGTTCAAACAGTTCGTGCAAACAGCGTTGGTTTTTCTGTTAAGAGTTTCTTGGATGCTGTTGCTTTGTTGTACGGTTCGGTTCCTCGCCAAGTGCTATAGTATCATGTCCTATTCTCTCAGTCACGTTTTCCAAACTGAGGGAGGAGGGATGTGAAGGGGGAGGAGCCGGCTGTGCAGACAATGCTAATTTTAGATTGTGCCACACCTCCGGTTGCAAGCTTCACACACCTACTGTATAAGACTCCAGTGTCCCCTAGAGGATTCAGAGAAATGGATTTATCGGTAAGTACCAAAATCATCTTTTTTTGGGTTATTTAGGTAGAACGTCTTTCTTGTATAAAGGCAGAAGATATAAGGAGAGAAGAAGAGACATATGTGACTGATATAAAGGCAGAAGATATAGAGGAAGAAGAAGAGACATATGTGACTGATATAAAGGCAAAAGATATAGAGGGAGAAGAAGAGATGTATGTGACTGATATAAAGGCAGGAGATATAGAGGGAGAAGAGGAGACATATGCGACTGATATGAAGGCAGAAGATATAGAGGGAGAAGAAGAGACGTATGTGACTGATATAAAGGCAGAAGATATAGAGGAAGAAGAAGACACGTATGTGACTGATATAAAGGAAGAAGATATAGAGGGAGAAGAAGAGAAGTATGTGACTGATATAAAGGCAAAAGATACAGAGGAAGAAGAAGAGACGTATGTGACTGATATAAAGGCAGAAGATACAGAGGGAGAAGAAGAGACGTATGCGACTGATATGATGACAGAAGATACAGAGGGAGAAGAAGAAACGTATGTGAGGGGTGATCAGCAGTGTAAGGAGGAGGAGATCCCTACAGATATCAGCACAGGTGAGTAATAAACACTTATTACAGAAGTAACATATTCTCATTGCTCAGTCACTACAGCAATCTCTTATTCTACACCATCCTCTGCCATCATCCCAGTTCTCAGTTGGGTGTTTATAACACAAGGTTATCCATGACAAACATCAGATGAATAGAGTTATTACACACAACACTATAATGTTATTAAAAGTAACAAGCAGAAGTTTTTAGGGATCATATATAAGTAGTAGTGTGTAATTTGTATGGGATCTAAATTTCTCAGTTTAGCAACCATTTATTAAATAACCTTCATTTTGTTAGATGATGCAGGTATTAAATAACTCCTTGTATATAGTAGACCTATTTGGCCATTTGTGGTCATGTTTACTATATCTTTTCATTTAGTGAGGTGTAGTCGTGGTGTAAAGGACAGTTTGTGATTCCTGATTAGTTAAAAAAACAAATACCAAATACTGAACAACATCACCAAACAGGTAATTTCAACTTTAAACTTGTCATTTATTTTGTACTGTCTGGACATGGCTACTAATAACAGATGCACAGACATAATTCTTAAAGCTATGTGTGCAAATGCTAGGAGATTAGGAGACAAAATTCCAGAGCTAATTGTGATAATGACCAGGGATAACCTGGATATTGTGGCAATTACAGAGTCATAGTGCAATGAGAATCATGACTGGGACATAGCTATACCAGGATACAATTTATTTAGGAAGGATAGAATGGTCAGTGTAGGAGGAAGCGTAGCAATGTATGTGGGAAAAAAGCATAAATGCTACTTCAATTAATACAAAATATTGAAGACAAATCTGAGGCCCCTTTGGTCACCACAGAAACCGGGAAAAAGGACATTATTCATATTGGGGTGATCTCTAGACCACGTGGCCTGGGGCAGGATTTGGACAGGAATCTATTGTTGGACATCACTAAAATGGCTTTAAAGGGAGAAGTCATAATCATAGGAGACATTAATTTACCTGATGCAAGGGGTGGGGTCTTTTGCAATTTCAGCTGCAAGTGGTAAATTCCTTACAGGGAGCATCTCTCAATAAACAGCAGATATTTCCCTTCTGCATAGAAGAGCGGTCCGGAAAGAAAGAAGTAAACTTCCTTTTTGGGAGCACTCTTGTTAACTTAATTGCAATTAAAATATAACCTTTAATAACTATTCACTAAAAATTCATATATATGGATCTTACTTACTTAAAAGAAAGATTACTATTGACTGAATTGTCTTACTATCAGTATTATATCAATCAGGGTGAAAAATATTTTATTTAGAAGAAATATATTCATATGTGTAATACTTAACCATCTAGAACACTGCCAGACAGCCGTGGGCTCTCCCTATTGTTTCCTGTAAATAGAATCAGTTACATGTGCATGGTATCCACACATACACCTTATTCATTATCATTTTCAGAAGGGAGAGGCTGAGGCTTATATATACTGTCTATGTATGGTAGGTCTCCCTTCCATACCTACCATACATAGACAGGAAAACTATGTATATAGGAAACTATAGGTCTGTAAGACAATACAGAAGGAAACTATAGGTCAGTAAGACAATACAGAAGAAACTATAGGTCAGTAAGACATTACAGAAGAAACTATAGGTCAGCAAGACAATAAATAAGGAAACTATAGACCAGTAAGACTACAGTAA
Organism: Pseudophryne corroboree; assembly: GCF_028390025.1. Classification (NCBI taxonomy): domain Eukaryota; kingdom Metazoa; phylum Chordata; class Amphibia; order Anura; family Myobatrachidae; genus Pseudophryne; species Pseudophryne corroboree. The sequence goes on from NW_026967497.1 coordinate 53,860, forward strand.
GCCATGATACGTCAGTAAGACCATACAGTAAAAAACTATAGGTCAGTAAGACAATACAGTAGGAAACTATAGGTCAGTAAGACAATACAGTCAGAAACTATAGGTCAGTAAGACAATACAGTCAGAAACTATAGGTCAGTAAAGGGCCCTACACACTTAAAGATTATCTGTCCAATCTGGCTGATTGGAAAGAAAATCTGGCGATGTCTGGGAGCAAATGACAATCAACCATTTGCTCCCAAAATCAAGAAAATGGACAAACACAGTTCAGATAAATTGGTTTAATGAAACAAATGTAACCAATTTGTCTGAAAGTCCATTTTTGTCTGTTTTCCAATCTTTGAGAGCAAATAGTAAATTGCCATTTGCTCCCAGACATTGCCAGATTGGACAGATAATCTTTTAGTGTGTAGGGCCCTAAGACAATACAGTAAGAAACTATAGGTCAGTAAGACAATACAGAAGAAACAATAGGTCAGTAAGACAATACAGTAGGAAACTATAGGTCAGTAAGACAATACAGAAGAAACTTTAGGTCAGTAAGACAATACAGTAGGAAACTATAGGTCAGTAAGACAGGAAACTATAGGTCAGTAAGACAATGTAGAAGGCAACGAGATGAGTAAGACAATACAGAAGAAACTATAGGTCAGTAAGAATAGAGAAGGAAACTATAGGTCAGTAAAACAATGCAGAAGGAAACTATAGGTCAGTAAGACAATACAGAAGGAAGCTATAGGTCAGTAAGACAATACAGTAGGAAACTATAGGTCAGTAAGACAATACAGAAGCAACTATAGGTCAGTAAGACAATACAGAAGGAAACTATAGGTCAGTAAAACAATACAGTAGGAAACTATAGGTCAGTAAGACAATACAGAAGCAACTATAGGTCAGTAAGACAATACAGAAGGAAACTATAGGTCAGTAAGACAATACAGTAGGAAACTGTAGGTCAGTAAGACAATACAGTAGAAAACTATAGGTCAGGAAGACAATACAGTAGGAAACTATAGGTTAGTAAGACAATACAAAAGGAAACTGTAGGTCAGTAAGACAATACAGTGGGAAACTAGGTCAGTAAAACAATACAGTAAGAAACTATAGGTCAGTAAGACAATACAGTAGGAAACTATAGGTCAGTAAGACAATACAGTAGGAAACTATAGGTCAGGAAGACAATACAGTAGGAAACTATAGGTTAGTAAGACAATACAGTAGGAAACTATAGGTCAGTAAGACAATACAGAAGCAACTATAGGTCAGTAAAACAATACAGTAAGAAACTATAGGTCAGTAAGACAATACAGTAGGAAACTGTAGGTCAGTAAGACAATACAGTAGGAAACTATAGGTCAGGAAGACAATACAGTAGGAAACTATAGGTTAGTAAGACAATACAAAAGGAAACTGTAGGTCAGTAAGACAATACAGTGGGAAACTAGGTCAGTAAAACAATACAGTAAGAAACTATAGGTCAGTAAGACAATACAGTAGGAAACTATAGGTCAATAAGACAATACAGTAAGAAACTATAGGTCAGTAAGACAATACAGTAGGAAACTATAGGTCAGTAAGACAATACAGTAGGAAACTATAGGTCAGTAAGACAATACAGTAGTAAACATCTACAAAGCCTTTTTCTCTTACATCCTAGAAGATGCTGGGGACTCCGTAAGGACCATGGGTTATAGACGGGCTCCGCAGGAGATAGGGCACCTAAAAAGAACTTTTCCTAAGGGTGTGCACTGGCTCCTCCCTCTATGCCCCTCCTCCAGTTAGATTCTGTGCCCAGAGGAGAAGGGTGCACTGCAGAGAGCTCTCCTGAGTTTTCTGTAGAAAAAGAATTTTGTTAGGTTTTTTATTTTCAGGGAGCACTGCTGGCAGCAGGCTCCCTGCATCGTGGGACTGGGGGGAGAGAAGCAGACCTACTTAACTGATAGGCTCTGCTTCTTAGGCTACTGGACACCATTAGGTCCAGATGGAGTCGGAACACAGGTCTCGCCCTGGGGTTCGTCCCGAAGCCGCGCAGCCGTCCTCCTCACAGATGCTGGAAGATGGAAGCCGGGCGAGTATGAGAAGGGGATCCGGACTGAAAGTCGACAGTAACTAGGTCGACAATGTCTAGGTCGACCACTATTGGTCGACAGTAACTAGGTCGACAGGGTCAAAAGGTCGACATGTTCTAGGTCGACAGGTCAAAAGGTCGACATGAGTTTTTCACAATTTTTTTCTTTTTTTGAACCTTTTCATACTTAACGATCCACGTGGACTACGATTGGAACGGTAATCTGTGCCGAGCGAAGCGGTAGCGGAGCGAAGGCACCATGCCCGAAGCATGGCGAGCGAAGCGAGCCATGCGAGGGGACGCGGTGCACTAATTGGGGTTCCCGGTCACTCTACGAAGAAAATGACACCAAAATAACATTAAAAATTCATGTCGACCTTTTGACCTGTCGACCTAGAACATGTCGACCTTTTGACCCTGTCGACCTTTTGACCCTGTCGACCTAGTTACTGTCGACCAATAGTGGTCGACCTAGACATTGTCGACCTAGTTACTGTCGACTTTCAATACCACACCCCCTGAGAAGATAGAAGACATCTCAGGTGGCAGAAGACTTCAGATCTTCTTGAGGTACCGCTGCGCGCCATTGCTCCCAGACACAACACACAGAGGCAGCACTGATGGGGGGAGGGGGGAGGGGGGGCGGGGGGGCGCCCTGGGCAGCAATAATACTCAAAGTTTGATGCACAAAGAGTATGATTAGGCTGCGGAGGCAGTAAATCACAGATCCCCCGCCATTTTATTACAATTGCACTGGGACCGAAGCCCGCCGTCGGGTGGGCGGAGCTTGATCCTCACCACTAACCAGCGCCATTTTCTCCACAGAAGCTGCATGAGGACGCTGGCTCCCCGGTCTCTCTCCCTGCTGAACACTTTCACAGGCTGGAAAAAGAGGAGGGGGGCACATTGGTAACGCAGTGAGTGGGAATTGTATGTATGTATGTATGTATGTATGTATATATATATATATATATATATATATATATATATATATATATATATATATATATATATATATATATATATATACACAAACAAACACGAGGAACCACTGCACTCGCCATTCCCAGGGGTTGGGGTGCGGTGGGCTGTGACCACCAAACTCAAATATACCAAACAAAAAACCCAGCACTCTCCTAAGGTGAATGAAGCTGCTTAGGAGAGTGCTGGGTTTTTTGTTGACATGTCTGAGGCGGAATGATTCTCCAAGGAGGAGGTGGAGCAAATGAGTGGTGTGTCCCCGTCGGTAGTGCCGACTCAGGAATGGATGGACATGTGGCATATGTTGAATGCAAGTGTGGCATCTTTACATAAGAGGCTTGATAAGGCTGAATCCAGGGAGGCATCAAGAGGTCAATCCTCGGATTGGACCGACTCACAGGGCCCGTCGGGGTCTCAAAAACGTCCCTTAGCACAAATTGTGGACATTACTACCGACACGGACTTTGATTCCAGTGTCGACTATGATGAAGTGAAATTGCAACCTAAGGTGACAAAAAGCATTCAGTGTATGATTGTGGCAATAAGGGATGTGTTGCATATTGAGGATGAACCCTCGGTCCCCGACACAAGGGTACACATGTTTAAGGGTAAGAAACAGATTATTTATTTTCCCACATCTCATTAACTAAATAAGTTCTTTGGAAAAGCTTGGGAGTTCCGGAGAAGAGACCGCAGATCCCAAAAATTATTTATATGGCATACCCCTTCCCTAAACAGGACAGGGTACGTTGGGAATCACCTCCCACTGTGGACAAGGCCTTAACGCGCCTGTCCAAGAAAGTGGCGCTACCGTCTCCAGACACAGCGGCCCTCAAGGATCCTGCGGATCGCAGGCAGGAGACTACTTTAAAGTCTATTTATTCGCATACTGGAGCTGTGCTAAGACCGACTATTGCGTCGGCATGGGTATGTAGCGCAATTTCAGCATGGACAGATGATCTGACGGCTGAATTTGATACCATGGATAGAGATACTGTATTGTTAATTCTAGCCCATATTAAAGGTGCAGTCTTATTTATGAGAGCTGCTCAAAGGGATATTGGATTGCTGGCTTCTAGGGCCAATGCCATGTCTATCTCGGCGAGACGATTCTTATGGACTCGCCAATGGACGGGTGATGCGGATTCCAAAAAACATATGGAAGTCCTACCCTATAAGGGAGACGTATTGTTTGGGGATGGGCTGACGGACCTGGTTTCCACAGCTACCGCAGGTAAATCAAATTTTCTCTAACGTCCTAGTGGATGCTGGGGACTCCGTAAAGACCATGGGGAAGAGATGGGCTCCGCAGGAGACTGGGCACTCTAAGAAAGAATTAGTACTACTGGTGTGCACTGGCTCCTCCCTCTATGCCCCTCCTCCAGACCTCATTTAGAATCTGTGCCCGGCCAGAGATGGGTGCATTTTAGTGAACTCTCCTGAGCTTGCTAATAAGAAAGTATTTTAGTTAGGTTTTTTATTTTCAGAGAGCTTCTGCTGACATCAGACTCTCTGCTACGAGGGACTGAGGGAAGAGAAGCAAACCTACTCACTGAAGCTAGGTTGCGCTTCTTAGGCTACTGGACACCATTAGCTCCAGAGGGATCGAACACAGGTACGTTGGTCGTACGTTCCCGGAGCCGCGCCGCCGTCCCCCTCGCAAAGTCAGAAGCCGGCAGACGCAAGAAGACATCGAAATCGGTGGCAGAAGACTCCTGTCTTCACATGAGGTAGCGCCCACACTACCCACACACTCTGGTCACTGTAGGGTGCAGGGCGCAGGGGGGGGGGGGCCCTGGGCAGCAATTAGGATACCTCTTGGCAAAAAGACACATATATACAGCCGGGCACTGTATATATGTACGAGCCCCCGCCATTTTATTTACACAGACCCGGGACAGAAGCCCGTTGCTGAGGGGGCGGGGCCTTCTTCCTCAGCACTCACCAGCGCCATTTTCTCTCCACAGCTCCGCTGAGAGGAAGCTCCCCAGGCTCTCCCCTGCAGTATCCAGGTAGAAAAAGCGTAAAAAGAGAGGTGGGGGCACATAAATTTAGGCGCAAATTGTCATAAACAGCAGCTACTGGGTAAACAATTCCTGTGTAATCCCTGGGGTTATATAGCGCTGGGGTGTGTGCTGGCATACTCTGTGTCCCCAAAAGGCCTTTGTGGGGGTCCTGTCCTAAAGTGAGCATTCCCTGGTTGTGTGCAGTGTGTCGGTACGTTTGTGTCGACATGTTTGACGAGGAAGGATACGTGGAGGCTGAACAAGTGATGATATGTGGGGTCGCCGCCGACACCTGATTGGATGGATATGTGGAAGGTGTTAAATGATAACGTAAGCTCCTTGCATAAGAGGTTGTATAAAGCTGAAGCCTTGGGACAGTCAGGGTCTCAGCCCATGCCTGATCCTACAGCGCAGAGACCGTCAGGGTCTCAAAAACGCCCACTATCCCAGATTGTTGACACAGATATCGACACGGATTCTGACTCCAGTGTCGATGACGATGATGCTAAGTTGCAGCCTAAATTGACTAAAGCCATCCGCTACATGATTATAGCAATGAAGGATGTGTTGCACATATCAGAGGAAAACCCTGTCCCTGACAAGAGGGTTTATATGTATGGGGAGAAAAAGCAAGAAGTGACTTTTCCCCCTTCACATGAATTAAATGAATTATGTGAAAAAGCGTGGTATTCCCCTGATAGGAAAGTAGTAATTTCCAAAAGATTGCTTATGGCGTACCCTTTCCCGCCAACCGACAGGTTACGCTGGGAATCCTCCCCTAGGGTAGATAAGGCGTTGACACGCTTATCTAAGAAGGTGGCCCTGCCGTCACAGGCCGCCCTAAAGGATCCTGCGGATAGAAAGCAGGAAGGTATCCTGAAGTCTGTTTATACACATTCTGGTACTCTACTGAGGCCAGCAACTGCTTCGGCCTGGATGTGTAGTGCTGTAGCAGCATGGACAGATACTCTGTCTGAGGGGATAGATACCCTGGACAGGGAGACTATTTTACTGACCCTGGGACATATCAAAGACACTGTCTTATATATGAGGGATGCCCAGAGGGAAATTTGCCTACTGGGCTCTAGAGTAAACGCAATGTCGATTTCTGCCAGAAGGGTCCTGTGGACTCGGCAGTGGACTGGTGATGCCGACTCTAAAAAACACATGGAGGTTTTACCTTACAGGGGTGAGGAATTGTTTGGGAACGGTCTCTCTGACCTGGTTTCCACAGCAACGGCTGGGAAGTCGAATTTTTTGCCATATGTTCCCTCACAGCCAAAGCACCGTATTACCAAATGCAGTTCTTTCATTCAAAAAAAGCCTCCACTAAATCCACCGCGTGACGCTGTCAGGAGCGGTGGGGGCACGTCTCCTAAATTTCAGCCACCAGTGGGTTCGCTCACGGGTGGATCCTTGGGCTATACAAATTGTGTCTCAGGGATACAAGCTGGAATTCGAAGTGACGCCCCCTCACCGTTACCTAAAATCGTCCCTGCCGGCTTCTCCCATGGAAAGGGAGGTAGTGTTGGCGGCAATTCACAAGTTATATCTCCAGCAGGTGGTGGTGAAGGTTCCCCTTCTTCAAAAGGGATGGGGCTACTATTCCACAATGTTTGTGGTGTCGAAACCGGACGGTCCGGTCAGACCCATTTTGAATTTAAAATCCCTGACCATTTATCTGAAGAAATTCAAGTTCAAAATGGAATCGCACAGAGCGGTCATTGCAAGCCTGGAAGAGGGGGATTTTATGGTGTCGCTGGACATCAAGGATGCTTACTTGCATGTCCCCATTTATCCACCTCATCAGGAGTACCTCAGTTTGTGGTACAGGACTGTCATTACCAATTCCAGACGTTGTCGTTTGGCCTGTCCACAGCACCGAGAATATTTACCAAGGTAATGGCGGAGATGATGGTACTCCTTCGAAAGCAAGGAGTTACAATTATCCCATACTTGGACAATCTCCTCATAAAGGCGAGGTCCAGGGAGCAGTTGCTGATCGGCCTAGCACACTCTCAGGAAGTGTTGCAACAACACGGGTGGATCCTGAATATTCCAAAGTCGCAGCTGATCCCTACGACGCGTCTGCCCTTCATGGGCATGATTCTGGACACAGACCAGAAGAAGGTGTTTCTCCCGGCGGAGAAGGCTCAGGAGCTCGTGACTCTGGTCAGAGACCTCCTAAAACCGAAACAGGTATCGGTGCATAACTGCACGCGAGTCCTGGGAAAGATGGTGGCGTCATACGAAGCCATTCCCTTCGGCAGGTTCCATGCGAGGATCTTTCAGTGGGATCTGTTGGAAAAGTGGTCTGGATCGCATCTTCAGATGCATCGGCTGATCACCCTGTCCCCCAGGGCCAGGGTGTCTCTTCTGTGGTGGCTGCAAAGTGCTCACCTCCTCGAAGGCCGCAGGTTCGGCATACAGGACTGGGGCCTGGTGACCACGGATGCAAGCCTCCGAGGATGGGGGGCAGTCACTCAGGGAAGAAACTTCCAAGGGCTGTGGTCAAGTCGGGAGTCTTGTCTGCACATCAATATCCTGGAACTAAGGGCCATATACAACGCCCTGAGTCAAGCGGAGCCTCTGCTTTGAAACCAACCAGTGCTGATTCAGTCAGACAACATCACCGCAGTGGCCCATGTTAACCGCCAGGGCAGCACAAGAAGCAGGGTGCAATGGCGGAAGCCACCAGGATTCTTCGTTAGGCGGAGAATCACGTGCAAGCACTGTCAGCAGTGTTCATTCCGGGAGTGGACAACTGGGAAGCAGACTTCCTCAGCAGACACGACCTCCACCCGGGAGAGTGGGGACTTCATCAAGAAGTCTTCACGCAGATTGTAAATCGATGGGAACTGCCACAGGTGGACATGATGGCGTCCCGCCTCAACAAAAAGCTAAAAGGGTATTGCGCCAGGTCAAGGGACCCTCAGGCGATAGCTGTGGACGCACTAGTAACACCATGGGTGTTCCAGTCGGTCTATGCGTTTCCTCCTCTTCCTCTCATACCAAAGGTGCTGAGAATTGTAAGAAAGAGGAGTGAGAACAATACTCATTGTTCCGGATTGACCAAGAAGGACTTGGTACCCGGAACTGCAAGAAATGCTCACAGAGGACCCATGGCCTCTGCCTCTCAGACAGGACCTGTTGCAACAGGGGCCCTGTCTGTTCCAAGACTTACCGCAGCTGCGTTTGACGGCATGGCGGTTGAACACCGGATCCTAGCGGAAAAAGGCATTCTGGAGAAGTTATTCCTACGCTGATAAAGGCTAGGAAGGACGTGACAGCAATGCATTATCACCGTAATGGCGAAAATATGTTACTTGGTGTGAGGCCAGGAAGGCCCCTACAGAGGAATTCCAGCTCGGCCGGTTCCTGCACTTCCTACAGTCAGGAGTGTCTATGGGCCAAAAATTTGGGTCCATAAAGGTCCAGATTTTGGCCCTATCCATTATCTTTCAAAAAGAACTGGCTTCACTGCCTGAGGTTCAGACGTTTGTTAAGGGAGTGCTGCATATTCAGCCTCCTTTTGTGCCACCGGTGGCACCTTGGGATCTTAACGTGGTGTTGGGTTTCCTGAAATCCCACTGGTTTGAGCCACTTAAAACCGTGGAGCTAAGGTATCTCATGTGGAAAGTGGTCATGCTGTTGGCCTTAGCTTCGGCTAGGCGTGTGTCAGAATTGGCGGCTTTGTCATGTAAAAGCCCCTATCTGGTTTTCCATATGGACAGGGCAGAATTGCTGACTCGTCCGCAATTTCAGCCAAAGGTGGTGTCATCTTTTCATTTGAACCAACCTATTGTGGTGCCTGCGGCTACTCGTGACTTGGAGGATTCCAAGTTACTTGACATAGTCCGGGCTTTGAAGATTTATGTAACCAGAACGGCTGGAGTCAGAAAGATTGACTCGCTGTTTATCCTGTATGCATCCAACAAGCTGGGTGCTCCTGCTTCAAAGCAAACTATTGCTCGCTGGATCTGTAACATGATTCAGCAGGCTTATTCTGCGACTGGATTGCCGCATCCAAAATCAGTGAAAGCCCACTCCACAAGGAAGGTGGGCTCTTCTTGGGCGGCTGCACCAATAACTTTTTGCGGCTAATTGGTTAGGGAGTTTTTGCGATGAACTGAATCCCCCCCCATAAAATGTTTATACATACAGTATGATGTTACATTGAGATTACCGCTGGAGGAAACTCTGCCACAATATTATTAAATGTGGAATTTATCCCATCCTCGTATGGGTGTAATATATTAATATATTCTTACTGAACAGGATTACCAGCACTGAATCAATTATCGCCCAATATAATATACATGCCGATGTTTAACAACAAATACAATTGTCTTTTGATTACTTTATGCACCTTTATACATTTACCTTTGTGTTTTATATATCACTGATTTATCTTACATACTTTACTGTACTTAATAAAGGTTATATATTATTTATTAGTGCGCAAACAGGACAGCACTTTCTCTTCTTTGCTGTTTTATTATTGCAAAGCCCATGTCACCTCTAGTAATCCCACATGAGTGCCCATGTCACCTCTAGTAATCCCACATGAGTGTCCATGTCACCTATAGTAATCCCACATGAGCGTCCATGTCACCTCCAGTAATCCCACGTGAGCGTCCATGTCACCTTTTGTAATCCCACATGAGTGTCCGTGTCACCTCTAGTAATCCCACATGTGCGTCCGTGTCACCTCTACTAATCCCACATGAGCGTCCATGTCACCTCTACTAATCCCACATGAGCGTCCATGTCACCCCTAGTAATCCCACATGAGCGTCCATGTCACCTCTACTAATCCCACATGAGTGGCCATGTCACCTCTAGTAATCCCACATGAATGCCCATGTCACCTCTAGTAATCCCACGTTAGCGTCCATGTCAACTCTAGTAACCCCACATGAGCGTCCATGTCACCTCTAGTAACCCCACATGAGCGTCCATGTCACCTCTAGTGATCCCACATGAGCGTCCGTGTCACCTCTAGTGATCCCACATGAGCGTCCGTGTCACCTCTAGTGATCCCACGTGAGCGTCCGTGTCACCTCTAGTAATCCTACGTGAGCGTCCATGTCTCCTCTAGTAATCCCACGTCAGCATCCACGTCACCTCTAGTAATTCCACGGGAGCGCCCGTGTCACCTCTAGTAATTCCACGGGAGCGCCCGTGTCACCTCTAGTAATTCCACGGGAGCGCCCGTGTCACCTCTAGTAATTCCACGGGAGCGCCCGTGTCACCTCTAGTAATTCCACGGGAGCGCCCGTGTCACCTCTAGTAATTCCACGGGAGCGCCCGTGTCACCTCTAGTAATTCCACGGGAGCGCCCACGTCACCTCTAGTAATTCCACGGGAGCGTCCGTGTCACCTCTAGTAATCCCACGTGAGCGTCCTTGTCACCTCTAGTAATCCCACGTGAGCGTCCCTGTCACCTCTAGTAATCCCACGTGAGCGTCCCTGTCACCTCTAGTAATCCCACGTGAGCGTCCCTGTCTCCTCTAGTAATCCCACGTGAGCGTCCCTGTCTCCTCTAGTAATCCCACGTGAGCGTCCCTGTCTCCTCTAGTAATCCCACGTGAGCGTCCGTGTCACCTCTAGTAATCCCACGTGAGCGTCCGTGTAACCTCTAGTAATTCCACGTGAGCGTCCACGTCACCTCTAGTGATCCCACAGGAGCGTCCACGTCCCCTCTAGTAATCCCACATGAGCATTCAGTGTTGATCAAGCTCCAGTCTAAGCATCCTAGCTTTTTTTGTTTTTTAATAAACATAAAAGCAATGATTACAGGTAAAAATGTCAGTTATAGAATTATATATTGTATCCTGTAACACCCTGAGTCTTGTCTACTCATTTTATATATTAATGTATTTTATTTCCAGGAGATGGACACACAAGCAGGAATATCTCAGAAGGACATCTAATGTTATCCCCGGATTGTGACATAAAAGATAATGACAGTAGACAGGATTCTCCAGGAGATAACCCCATTACCCCAATTATACATCCAGCTCTATCAGCTGATCCCTCTGATCCTGGGAAATGTTCTCCTGATCACTCTGATATTGGTGCATCTGTTACAGCTCTGAGAGTAGATTCAGTGTTTCCTTGTTCTATAGATGCACCATGTTTTACACAGAACACAAACCGTATTACTCATCAGCCAGCTAAGGCAGGTGAGAGGCCATTTCCATGTTCTGAGTGTGGGAAATGTTTTACATATAAATCATATCTTGTTACACATCAGAGAAGTCACACAGGTGAGAAGCCGTATTCCTGTTCTGAGTGTGGGAAATGTTTTTCATTGAAATCACATCTTGTTAGTCATCAGAGAAGTCACACAGGGGAGAAGCCATATTCCTGTTCTGAGTGTGGGAAATGTTTTGCACAGAAATCAGCTCTTGTTACACATCAGAGAAGTCACACAGGTGAGAAGCCATTTTCATGTTCTGAGTGTGGGAAATGTTTCGCATATAAATCAGATCTTGTTACACATCAGAGAAGTCACACAGGTGAGAAGCCGTATTCCTGTTCTGAGTGTGGGAAATGTTTTGCACAGACATCAGCTCTTGTTACACATCAGAGAAGTCACACAGGTGAGAAGCCATATTCCTGTTCTGAGTGTGGGAAATGTTTTTCATTGAAATCACATCTTGTTAGTCATCAGAGAAGTCACACAGGGGAGAAGCCATATTCCTGTTCTGAGTGTAGGAAATGTTTTGCACGGAAACCAGCTCTTGTTATACATCAGAGAAGTCACACAGGTGAGAAGCCGTATTCCTGTTCTGAGTGTGGGAAATGTTATTCATCGAAACCAGATCTTGTTATACATCAGAGAAGTCACACAGGTGAGAAGCCATTTTCCTGTTCTGAGTGTGGGAAATGTTTTTCATCGACATCAGTTCTTGTTAAACATCAGCGATTTCACAGATGAGAAGCCATTTTCATGCTGTGAGAGAAATAAATCTGCTCTTGTTGAACATATTAGACATTACCCAAGTACGGAACCATTTACATCTTCTGGAGTATAATTATCACTGCCGTCCAATGTTCCTCAAGGGTGAATCCTATCTCCTATGCTTTATGCAATATAAATGCTACCACTGGGTGATATAATCAGACGTCTTGGCCTGGTCTACCACTGCTATGCAGATGACCTGCTTTTTGCTCCATGTACTGAGAACCTAATACCAATCCTAAATGGTTGTCTAGCTGAGCGCCAGGGGTGGATGATACCAGTTGGCTGTGACTCAGTCTTTGTGAAACATAATAGAAGCTCCCGAACAAAGGACAAGACTACAGCTTTACCAACCATCTGGATTTATGCTTTGGTGTTCAGAATTGCAAAATACTAAACATGTGCTGAATCTTTGTGTTGTCCTGGTATGTGGCTGACACAGACATCAGGTATCTGCCACATACTAATCCTCATTCTTCCATCTGTGGACCATAGCCAGAATCAAGCACTTGATTCCCTCAGAAGTTCATAGACTACTGCAATGCCATCTACCTGGGTCACCCAGCAAAAGAATTACAGAGCTTGCAGCTAGTACAGAATGCAGCAGCCAAGCTGTTACCTAACCAGCCCGTTCCTGCCTCCTAACACCCATTCTCTATTCCCTTCACCGGCTGCCTCTAAGATGACAAATCTATTTCATAATTGGCTAACTGACCTTCCCAGCCCAACATTACATGGTCCAAGGAACTAGAAGCAGCTTCTGCCTCCTTACTGCCCTGCTTGCTTGCTTCTACAGATGGACTGTTACCAGCAGTACCAAGAATCTCCTGTCATTCATTTATGGGTTGAACGTTTAGCTTTGACCATGGAACTCACTGCCTTGCACAGTCCAAGAGGCCTCCACTCTAGAGACCTTCACAAGCAGACTGATGACTGTTACTCACGCTTTTCATTAATGTACCTCTATTTACTTCCTAAATAATACATCCCAAATGCTTAGGTCTTTTTTCTGCTGTTTATTTTGTATCTTGTGCTTTGTGTAAATGTGAATGTCTAATACCAGTTTCCACAATCTGTATTGCTGCACGACAATATGGCGGCAATTGGAACGTGTTTTCACTTCTTCTAGTTTGCCTAACTTGTTGCAGACACTCATCTTGATCAGGAGTGTCGAGTGTTTTCTTATACAAGATCCTGTCCATATATACCCTGTACATTATCATGTGCATTAGAGTCACCCGGGTTCCATCTGCGGTGGTTTGTTGTATGTTACATCTATATGGTGCGGATACTCCCCTGTATTTCATAATAAAAGCTTTTGTTTGCATCTAATTATTACATTAAAGCTTTTATTTTTTATTCTGTTTTATATTCCCGTCTGAGTAATTACGCCATAATGTCTAATCTCGGAGTGGACCCCAGAAGATGTAAAGAAACCGTGTAAGTGTTCCATCATTCTGTTTCGTGTAAGCATACAGGTAAGTGATGGCACGGTGGTCACTGACCGTCACATTCAGGTGGTATCATGGAAGTGGGACTGTCTGGGCTTATTCTAGTCTACTGCAGAAATAAAAAACTCAGCCTTTATCCTGCTTATAAAAATTACAACGCCCGTAAATCAAGCTTGGCCGGACAAGACAGAATCCACATTAATGGTGGCACATCATATAGGCTGAGGACCCAATGCTATAAACATAAATGGAATAGCAGCGCTAGTGAAATGGTTTGTGAATGATTAAAAATAATAATAATGGTATTGAAGATTTGAGTGAAAATTAATAACAATTTAATATTCCATATGGTTAAAAACATTTAAAAATAACATATTCCAGGCCATTCATAAAATATTACTCAATGAAACTACTGCCTATCTGGTGTAGTCCGTTCCTAATATAGAGGACTGGTGTAAATTTGGTGACACAAGGATGGAAATAAACCAAAGGTGAAGTCCCACAGGGGTTGTTACCACAAAATGCCGCTGGAGGTGTAGTCCCTTGAAGTAATCCTTTAATTGGATTCAACCCAAGCAAGGGTTTTTTGGGGGGGTTCCTCACTGCAATGCGGTATCCTCCTGCTGTGGAGGGCGTAGATAGTGGTCACGATGGTTTTTATCACCTCAGGTTCTTTGTAAAAGGTCACTCTCCAGTCCTGGTTCGGACACACCAAGGCAGTCCAAAGTTCCAAAGGATGAGGGCCTGGTTTGCCTCCTGAGGACCCAATGCTTCTGGTATATATGGCATAACTCCCTCTTCACCCACAAAAACCTTCCCTTAACCATTCACAATGTCCACCATTGCCCCTTCAGAAGGGTCACAACTTTCCTTTGCTTTTTCCACCTACTCCACAGAGCCCAGGACCATCTCCATGACCATTTCATGTTTATCTGGAGGCCTGGCACCTGGGAGGTTCATGGCCTGAGATGACCACAGAACTGCCAGGTAGTGGGCAAAAAGGATCCACAGCCCCCTGAGGAACTGGAGAGTCCAAAGATCGACCCTGCATGAGGTAAAGAAGGGTCAAACACAGGGCCTGTCTTACCTATTTCCTTCCTAAAAGCTGCTCTTTACCCACTTTGGTACCTGTGGGATCCCACTCCAATCTTCCTTGAGAGTCCTTACCCTCACTAATCCCTTCTACACCTACCAGTTCCTTCCCCTTCCAACCACTCCTTTTTAAGCTTTTCACCACCTGCTGTGTGAGTCCCATCCAACTACTCCATTTCTTGACTCATTGGTGTAGCAACCCCCTTCTCCCCACCACACTGCTACACTGCAGTACTCACTAAGCATACACACTCACATCATGATTACACAGCTGTGCCATGTCACAACTGAGGGCCTGAGCTGACGGGAGGAAGCCTCAGTTGTAGGGGCTGAGATGTAGTGGAACCTGGGAGGTTGAATCAGACCCCTGGACATGTAAGTTACACGCAGGAAGATTGCCCGAAGGCGTGACCACGACAACCAAAGTAAAAGTCAATAATCATTTATTAAACAAGCTCCATGTGTCACAGCAGTGGTAAAATAAATACTATAATCAACAGTAAGTATATCACAGTTCCTGGGTACTACGGGTTGGCAATGGCCACAGGGCTCTGGTAGAATTAGGTACAGTTCTTATTGTCCTTGAGATGGAAAGTCCTTACCAGGCCCGACTGTAGTAGTGAGAATAGCCCAGGAACACACCAGCTGATGTTCCTTGGAAAGCTGGTCCGCTGTTGATGAAGTAGCTGCTGTGGGTACTAGTTGGAACCAGTCAGGTGTTAACACGGAGTGGATGCTGGATGGTACCAGCCAAATGATCGTATGAAGCTTGGGAGCGATGAAATACTGGTACCGGTGGTTTGTGGAAATCTGCAGGAAAAGCACCGGCACTTTAAGAGAAGCTGATCTCTGCTGGAAGCAGATGGATCTGTAGCTGGAAACTGGAGTAGTCACGGAGGACTGCAGAGTCAGGCTGCACCGCAGGTGGTAGGCTGGTGCGGGTCTCTTAGTGGAGGCTGGAGACAGGAGCTGGAAACCTGGAAAAACAACCACAGGAGAGAGAGACTGGAAACAAGGTTTGACAACCAAAGCACTGACGATCTCCTGGTTCAGGCACAGGATATTTATACCTGCAGCAAGGCAGGCATTGGCTGAACAATTATGCAGATTCCAGTAGAGCAGCGGATTGGTGGAAACTGAGGCATATGATAGAAACCAACATGGCTGCGCCCATGTTAGCACTTGGAGGGAAAGCTAGTTTGAGAAACCATGTGGAGATTCAGCAGTAATGGCGGCGCGAGGCCGAGGAGGGCAGGAGACGCCACACCGACAACTTGCATACTGGAACCACATGGATGACAGCGGAGGCCGCGGCAGGCATGAGACGCCACACTGATGAATCTGTATACTGGAAACACAGGAACGGCGGCAGAGGCCACGGAGGGCTGGAGACGCCATTCTAAGACTTAACATGAAGCCGCTTGTGACATCGCTTTAGAGTGACAGGAGGGAGATGTACAGTATGGACATCAGCAACGCAGGCGAGATCCGGCCCTGGAACGCTGAGCCAGCCTCAGGAGACATCTGAATGGTAAGTAATGGCGTCCAGATACCCGGATTGTAACATGCCAGAGACACTGTCTCACTGACAACCAGGATGAGACACTCCCAGAAAGGCATGTATGTATGAGTACGGAGAGAGTGGGCGCAGTGTGGCTGCATGACTGACAGCTGAGCCTGTCACGTCAGTGAGGTGGATGGGGCATCCCATTCCCAGCTGGAACAGCACACTATATGTAAGAGCCGGAGCGGTGCAGGGCTACTGGCTGACAGCCTATCATCTCGGTGCAGCGGCAGAAGTCTGTAAATGATGGGAAATAACATCTGGCCCATGGCTACTGTGAGGAAATGAGAGGTCTGTGACAATATAGCTATGCCTCATTTCTCATGTCAAATATGTACTTTTTATCCCCATATCCCTATACATTAAATTCATCTGTTTCCTCATTCTCCATAACATGTCCATTACTGCTCACCCAATATTGTGTTTAAATCAACCTTAATATTAATATATGCAATTGTGTTACGTTATCTGTTACAACTTTAGATAATGTATTCATGTTAGACCTGGTTTTCTATTGTTTACTACCACCACCACAGTGGACACTTAAACGGTGAGTCATATAAGGTACCATTGTCCCTTTTTGTTTACTCCCTATTGTCCAACAGTGAGCTGACCAGACATGGTTGCTCTCTGGCTGATGTAATCACCTTGATTAGAATATGTATTGTATTCCAATGCTGTAAGATCCTTAGACAAATATGTCACACACACCCCTGCTATATGAAGCTACTGGTAGAGCTAACCAGAGAGTTGAAAGGAGAGATTCTTTGCTCTCTGATTAAGAAGTGATGTTCTGTCAGGAGTTTGTGGTGGGAATTGTCATGTGGAATTGGATTACAGAGGTGTGCTGAGCTGTTTATAGCCCATTCTGTTCAATAAACCACCGTTGTTTTTTTATCTACCACTGTGCCTGAGTGATTTGGAACTCTGTATCGTCACAGCTACTATCAATGGCGGGTAACTTCCTGGCTCTCTCTGCCTTTGATGGTAAAACTAGGTATCATCAGGTAGACCATCAATGATTCCTGATCATCAATGGTTGATGGCCAATCCTAGACCGGACCCTGAGAGACCACAGCCACCACCGGATCCACAATGTGTACCTGGAAGCTGCCACATCTGGCACTTTGTCACCTACCATCAGATCTACCTTCTCCTAGAGAGCCACCTCTCCACAGCTTTCCACATCTAGGCTGGAACTCTGCAGGTTTCCTTCACCACCTGCTTGGATCTCCTTTTGCATCAGCATCCCGGCCAGCCTCACACAGGTCAATGGAAGCAGCATTATGATAACTTTTGACTCTATTTGCTGCAGCTGCTGTATAGTTCCTGTGATTTCCTCCAGCTTATTAACCAGCTGCACCAGCTCCTCATTTTATGTAACTCTATCCCAGCTGCTGCAAGTTTTTTCTCCTGCAGGGTCCACAGGTTATCCACAGGATAACATTGGGATATGATGACGCGACAGTGGATTTGCACCAAACGGTCAAAGCTTTTGGCCTCCCAGCATGCAGTGGGCCCGTCCATATGTCCCCACCTCCTGGCTCAGGCAAATCAGTTTTTTGTTTGGTGTAGCAGGAGCCAGACCATGGTCAGGGAGCTGCTGGTTTTTAGCAGCTATAAGCTTTCTTATTTTATTTCTATAGTCTATTTTTCTTGAGTGATCTTTCTAAAAAGCATCTTACACCTACCTTAGAAAGAGTCGCTCCAACAATTCCTCGCCGGGTCGTGACCACGCTTACCCATGAGTACAGTGCTGTTTTGGCGGGAGTCTGCATCGGATATACTAGCAAGTCCAGCAGAATTTACCTGGCTGTAGCCGGAGCATGGGGAGAAGGTAAGGCATCGGTTCTGCTTAGAGGGGGAACACGGACACAGCCGCACTGTTTTGGAGGAGACTACCAAACAGTCACTGATGCTGCTGCCACCTAGGGTGCACCAGCGCTAGGCCTTCAGGATCATAGGCTCCAGAGGTAGTATGGGATTGATGTCACCAGTGGGGAGTCAGATGCTCCCCTGTTCACCCCTCCCCCCGGTTCATGACCAGTTTCATCCGAGTCTCCCGCCATGAACCATTTTCCCGCTTTCGCCTGAGACGCTGTGTATCTAAAAAGACCCAGTCGTAACATAGGCGTCTGTGTTCACTGTAGGTTCACGGGGTGAGTGTGTACACTATTAGCGTCTGGATCCACTCAGCGTTTGCTAATGTATTGTTCAGTCCTGGAAGCGAGGTGAGTCTCCCTGTATCACATTCTACTGAGCACGGGTAACACAGTACTAAGTCTCTATCTACCTTTTTCATGTAGTCCGTAGAGGATTCTGGGCGCCCGTCCAAAGTGCGGACTACTTCTGCGAGACTTGTATATAGTTTTGCTTACATAAGGGTTATGTTATGGTTTCATCGGTTTTGTGCCGATGCTATGTTGTTTCATACTGTTGACTGGTTCTTGTGTTCCTAGTTATACGGTGTGTTTGGTGTGTGCTGGTATGAATCTTGCACTTGGATTGCTAAAATCCTTTCCTCGTACTGTCCATCTTCTCTGGGCACAGTTTCTCTAACTGAGGTCTGGAGAAGGGGCATAGAGGGAGGAGCCAGTGCACACCCATAGTCTAAAGTCTTTCTTAGTGCCCATGTTTCCTGCGGAGCCCGTCTATCCCCTTGGTCCTTACGGAGTCCCCAGCATCCTCTACGGACTACGTGAAAAAGATTTACCGGTAGGTTTAAAATCTTTAATTATTCCTAGAAGGATACGTTTATCGTATCCCTTCCCTGAAGAGGACAGGAACAGATGGGAATCACCCCCCATGGTAGACACTTCAATTTCTAGGCTGTTTAAGAAAATTATTTTACCTGCCCCAGGGTCAGCTTCGTTAAAAGAACCTGCTGACCGTAAATTAGAAACAGCGTTAAAGTCCCTTTATATGACTACCAGAACGTTACTTAGACCCACGATTGCTTGTGCATGGGTCGGTAACACTGTGGAAAAATGGTCAGACAACGTGCTTGCAAATATAGACACAGTTGATAAAGATGAAATGGTCTTAACTCTAGGTCACATAAAAGATTCTGCAGGTTACTTGGTGGAAGCTGTAACGGACGCAGCCCCAGCTGGCTCATGAGGAGTACTTTTTGCCAGACTGTTTCTGGATTCAGTGCGTTAGTGTAAAGAGACAGGACAGAACTTGGTTATCACCTATACAGCATGCTGCCTGGATTCACAATAGAACTGTATAAATGGACATCACATATTATTGTGAAACATCATCCCTCTGTTATATGTGTTTGTGTTTATCAGGGAATAATATGTCTAGCCTGATGTTATGTACAGAATTCATATGAAGATGTATATATATGAATGTATTGGTTATTGTGTTATAGTTTGTAAAATAATGTCCCCGTCCCCGTCCCATGTGACTGCTATGATAACCTGTTTGTTTGGTGTTGGAGATACAGCCAGTCTCAGATGTCAGTCCATACACCCCCCTCATTCTTCCCCACACAATGGATTCCAGGCTACACAATCAGATTAAGTAAGGTTCATTTAGTTAACATCTATTGTGTGCTAGAGGACATGCCTGGACATGTGAAAGTAGGTCTATCTGAAAGTGTTCTGTAGTCAGCCCCTTTAATGTAACCCACCCAATACAGAGCCAGAAGGTGTCACCTTATGGTAGGACAGACAAAGGTTTGAGGATAACAGAGGCTATGGAAACAGGGAGTGCACGGAAGTTCCTGGCCTGAGAGGAGTGATGTGTTTGGCTTCTGAAAGCTACTGGTAAGAGAGTGCTGCCAGTGTGCTGAAGCCTAGAAGCATTGATAGAATCTGCTGGATTCAAGAGGCTACTGGACGTGCACTGAGGGAGAGATCTACACAGAAGGTCAGAGAGAGTGGATGTACCTCTGGAGTGGAGACACTGACTAGACATTGCGGTGCTGTCAGTGGCAAAGGGCACTGTGTGAGCTGGTATCCCAGACCAGGGGACGCAGAACTACTGCTGGCATGTGACATCAGGAGACTGTAATTCTAAACTACTGTGGGGACTTAGTAAGTAGGATACCATCCTGGCATGTAATAGTTACTGTTTTGTGTACTGTGTGTGTATATTTACAACAAAGGGCATTTGCCACTTTACTAAACTGTTTACCTGAGTGATCTGAAAATCCGTATCTTCACAATTGGTGGCAAGCAGTGGGGTCAACTCAGTCTTAGTTTACCCTGGGTAAGGCTGCGAGAGGTATCAGCGGAGGGCACCTAAGAGCCTTGTAAACAGTTTGGCACACAGTAGCCAGGTGTCTTGCTGAAAAGTTGTTGCGAGAAATGTCACAGTACGTTTGTAAAGTCAGCAGTATGGAGGCAGAAACAGAGGTGTACAAAAACCTCAACAAGAGATTCCTGCATATGGTCTGTCGAGCACGCGGTATTAAGGTGACCGCAACAGATGTAAAGGAATCATTAATTGTGAAATTGCTGAAATGGGATCAAGAACACCCTTGTGATGAGGAGGAGGACTCTGAGGAGTCAGACAATGAGGAACAAGTGACGGAATGGTAGAGACCTACAGCCGGGACATTCGATGCCAGTAACCGCAGGAAGAGCGGAGGATCGGAGGTGGGATCCCGAGGGTTAGTACAACCCCGTCTGAAAGCCCTTGGAGAAGGGAAGGTTGGAGAAACTTTTGAAAGGACACCGGAGGTATTACAGGCCCGTCTAGAAGCGCTGGGAGATGGCGCGACACCCGAGGATCGGATGCGGGTAATAAAGGAGGTCCTGGGATTACTAGACAACAGTCCTACAATGTCCAATACTCTACAGACTCCCCTGTCTAATCAGGATGTGCTCCAGGAAATGGGCCAGCAACGCAACCTGGTGTCTGAAGTTTTGCATGGAGGAGATTTGCCAAGCCAGCGACTGGGTCAGAGGAAGGAGAGCTCGAGCAGTCGGCTGATGGAATCCACTCTAAGGTGGAGTGAACAGACCAGGGAGCAAAGTGTGTTGGATCACTTCAGGAGGCAGTTATCCCCAGAAAGGCGTACATGGAGTCTGGACCATACAGTGTGGGTAAGTGCAGTGAATGCTACCCTGTGCTACCCTATGCAAGGAATATATCAGGAACAGCTGAGTTACAGCATTCCTTTACAAAGGACTAACCAGTCAGCTAAGGTACATGTGGTGGGAGGGCTCAATGTACCACACACAGAGGACAAGACCCAGAGTCATGATCTGCTTGATACAGCAATAGACCTGGGAAAAGTGCAGCTTCCAAGCTTTCCATTTCCAGAGATGGAAGATCAGGAACTGGTGAACGAATGCCAGTACCAAGAAGATGTTGGTGTCAAGGGTACCAAGGAGCTGATAAGGGCCAAGGATTCACTGCTGCAGGTGAGGTCTAGTCTGCCAGTGACACCTGAACCAGCTGTCCAGTTTGCTATGCTAGGGGAGGTACAGAAACTAAGGGCGATCCGGCACCGGATTTTTATTAGGTAAGGATGATAGTAGAATTAGTAAAGAGAGACCAAAATTGGACAGTATGTTACCCTTAACAGATAAGGGAGAAAAAAGCGGCAAAATTAGTCCTTTTTGGTAAAAGGTATATAAAAATATATACGTATATATGTTATGCTGTCCTAGTTGGTGGTGCACCCAGAGCCAGAAAGTATGCAAACTTTAAAAAAATGGGAAGAAAAAAGAAGGCTCTTGTGTGGGCGCACTCTTATGTAAGAAGTAGATTAGATATAATAATTGAAATGGAATATTTAAAACATAACTTTTAATTCACATTTTTATGATGCAGGGTTCTTCCCTGAAATCTGTCCAATAAATTGCCAGTTAGAACGTGTCTTTATAAATAAAATGTTCTGGTCTCTTATCGGTAAAGAGTGTATGGAAGGGTTGTAGACATGAGATGGTCATACCCCCATTCCCCTTTGACCAGTACAGGATTACTGTATTGATGGAACCACGGGGTGGTCAAGACACAATGGTATATAGGGCTATGCTCTTTGGCTATGATTGATTAGGGTAATGATCATATGTCAAACCTCTCAAAGTGATACCAAGAATTAGCATACATATATCAAGATTCTAGAAAATGGAAAAAATACATATCATGAAAACAGTGCCAATGACCATTATATTTTAAACACCGAGATGAGAAAAATAGTATTAAGAGATTTATTGAATAGAAGAAATTGGTGATACTGCTGTTGGTGTTGATATCGCATAAGCTAGGAAAATCCTACTCTACAACACCAGGTATTCACAGGTGGTCACCCTTCCTGATACTGACCTGGCCCTTATGCTAGGGGAGGCCCAGAAATTATCAATTGAGGGCGTAGAAGACATTTCAGACCCAAGGGAGGGGGTAGAGGATTTTGAGGGGGGAGCACGTGGAGAAGAATTACAGATACTCGCTGCTCCCCTGCAGCCAAATTCATCCCAGTGGTTAAGTGCAGAAGAAGGGCCCCAGCCACTGACTATCCCTGCCAGGTTTCCTGATGCAAGCCTGGTGATGCAGATTGTGCTACCCTGTGATATCTCATAAGTAGAGGGAGTAATGTCACTCAAAATGGGGGAGGGAGAGGCAAACCACTGTCCAGATGCACCAGAGGTGATGGAGGTGGAGTTCCCAGGGAATATAGTGTTGGGGATGGAGAGTGAGGACCCCAGAGACCAGATTTTGTTGATGCAGCTCACTCTCCTCGCTGATGCACCAAATATAAAGGGAGTGTTGTCACCTAAAAAGGAGGGTGGTGAGGGACGCACCTCTGATGATAGGGGTTACCCACCACCAATCAGGCTGTTTAAACACAGTGCCTGGGATACTGGAGGGGGTCTTAAAAACTGTGAACTGCTGAGCCCAGACCCTCCACCGCCAGATGGAAACGTAAGCCCACACTTGTTTGACCCAGGCGGTCCAGATGTGATGTCTGCCCATCCCAAATGGGTTACTCTTGTCACTGAATCGCAGCAGCTGGAAAAAGTAGGGGAGGTCTGTAACGGACACAGCCCCAGCTGGCTCATGAGGAGTACTTTTTGCCAGCCTGTTTCTGGATTCAGTGCGTTAGTGTAAAGAGACAGGACAGAACTTGGTTATCACCAATACAGCATGCTGCCTGGATTCCCAATAGAACTGGACATCACATATTATTGTGAAACATTATCCCTGTTATATGTGTTTGTGTTTATCAGGGAATAATATGTCTAGCCTGATGTTTTGTACAGAATGCATATGAAGATGTATATATATGAATGGACTGGTTATTGTATTATAGTTTGTAAAATAATGTGTGTCCCCCCCATGTGACTGCTTTGATAACCTGTTTGTTTGGTGTTGGAGATACAGCCAGTCTCAGATGTCAGTCCATACACCCCCCTCATTCTTCCCCACACAATGGATTCCAGGCCACACAATCAGATTAATTAAGGTTAATTTTGTCAACATCTATTGTGTGCTAGAGGACATGCCTGGACATGTGAAAGTAGGTCTATCTGAAAGTGTTCTGTAGTCAGCCCCTTTAATGTAACCCACCCAATACAGAGCCAGAAGGTGTCGCCTTATGGTAGGACAGACAAAGGTTTGAGGAGAACAGAGGCTATTGAAACAGGGAGTGCACGGAAGTTCCTGGCCTGAGAGGAGTGATGTGTTTGGCTTCTGAAAACTACTGGGAAGATAGTGCTGCCAGTGTGCTGAGGCCTAGAAGCATTGTTGGGATCTGCTGGTTTCAAGAGGCTACTGGACGTGCACTGAGGGAGAGATCTACACAGAAGGTCAGAGAGAGTGGATGTACCTCTTGAGTGGAAACACTGACTAGGCATTGCGGTGCCATCAATGGCAAAGGGCACTGTGTGAGCTGGTATCCCAGACCAGGGGACACAGAACTACTGCTGGCATGTGACATCAGGAGACTGTAATTCTAAACTACTGTGGGGACTTAGTAAGTAGGATACCATCCTGGCATGTAATAGTAACTGTTTTGTGTACTGTGTGTGTATATTTACAATAAAGGGCATTTGCCACTTTACTAAACTGTTTACCTGAGGGATCTGAGAATCCGTATCTTCACAGAAGCTATGAAGGATATTGGTTTGCTGGGTTCCAAATCCTCAGCTATGGCAATTTTGGCTCGTAGAGCACTGTGGATTCGCCAATGGAATGCAGATACGGAATCAAAGAGAAATATTGAGGCGCTCCCCTACAATGGTTAGGTCCTCTTTGGCGACAAGCTGGATGCCATGATTTCAACAACTACCTCAGGCAAATCAGCATTTCTCCCTTCTGCAGCAGCAACCGCTAAGAAAGCGTATCATTCTCATACGATGCAGTCCTTTCGGCCCAACAGATACAAAAAGGCCAAAAATGCCCGCTTCTCCGCAGGAAGAGGGCGGGGAAGAGGTAGGAAGCCTACCACACCATCAGGCTTGCAGGAGCAGAAATCAACCGCTGCTTCTGCAAAAATCACAGCATGATGCTGGGACTCCCCTGCGGGACTACGATCAGGTGGGGGCGCATCTAAAGATCTTCAATCAGGTCTGGGTGCACTCAGATCTGGATCCTTGGATAATACAAATATTATCTCAAGGTTACAAGTAAGAGTTTCAAGAGCTCCCCCATGCCAATTTTTCAAATCAGCCTTACCAGTTTCTGTTCAAGACAGAGGAAAGGTCCTGGACGCATTACACAAATTATGTCATGATAAAGTCATTTCCTTGGTTCCTGTACTACACCAGGAACAGGGATTTTATTCAAGCCTGTTTGTGGTACCAAAGCCGGACGGCTCGGTCAGACCGATTCTAAACCTAAAATCTCTCAACCTTTTATTTAAGAAGATTCAAATTCAAGATGGAATCCCTGAGAGCGGTGGTCTCCAGTTTGGAGGAGAAGGAATTTATGGTGTCAGTGGACATCAAGGATGCTTATTTGCATGTTCCAATTTACCCTCCACACCAAGCATACCTGAGGTTTGCGGTTCAGGACTGCCACTACCAGTTCCAGATGTTACCTTTCAGGCTCTCCACGGCGCTGAGAATATTTCCGATCTTCAGGAGTTACTGGTAGAAGATCCTTGGCCTCTTCCTCTTCGAGAGGACCTGCTTCAGCAAGGGCCATTGGTTTATCAAGACTTACCGTGGCTGCGTTTGATGGCATGGCTGTTGAGTGCAAAGATCCTAGCCCAAAAGGGTATTCCCAATAAAGTAATTCCCACACTTATTCAGGCCAGGAAAGGAGTAATGTCTAGACATTATCGCATTTGAAGAAAATGTCTCCTGGTGTGAATCCAATGAGTTTCAATTAGGGCGTCTTCTCCTATTTCTACAAGCTGGTGTGGATGCAGGTTTAAGATTGAGATCTATCAAGGTCCAAATTTCGGCCCTGTCCATTTTCTTTCAGAGGCAATTGGCTTCACTTCCTGAGGTTCAGACGTTCATAAAGGGGGTTCTGTTCATCCAACTACCATTTGTGTCTCCTGCGGCACCATGGGATCTTAACATGGTGTTGCAGTTCCTTAAATCTGATTGGTTTGAGCCTCTACAGGAGGTGGAGTTAAAGTTTCTCACTTGGAAAATGGTCATGCTGTTGGCCTGGGCATCAGGCAGAAGGGTGTCTGCGTTAGCGGCTTTGTCTCACAAGAGCCCTTATTTGATGTTTTGTGAAGATAGGGCTGAACTGCGGACGCGTCAGCAATTTCATCCTAAGGTTGTATCTTCCTTCTATGTGAACCAATCTATTGTGGAGCCAGTGGCTTCTGACACCTCAGCTGTTTCTAAGTCCTTGGATGCCGTCAAAGCTCTGAGGACTTATGTCACGAGAACAGCTCGTGTAAGGAAAACAGAAGCATTGTTTATCCTCTATGATCCCCACAAGATTGGGTGTCCTGCTTCTAAGCAGACTATTCCACACTGGATCAGAAGTACGATTCAGCATGCTCAGTCCACGGCAGGTTTGTGGTTACCGAGTGCCCAGGGGGTCTCGGCTTTACAGATTTGCCGAGCAGCTACTTGATCAGGGGCAAACACGTTTGCTAAGTTTTACAAGTTTGACACCTTGGCTGCTGACGACCTTTAATTTGTCAGTCAGTTCTGCAATAACTAACGCACCTTCCCACCCATCTGGGAGCTTTGGAACATCCCCATGGTACTAAAATGGACCCCAGCATCCTCTAGGACGTAAGAGAAAATAGGATTTTAATATACCTACCAGTAAATCCTTTTCTCGTAGTCCGTAGAGGATGCTGGGCGCCCGCCCAGTGCTCCTTTTTCTTGCATTATGTTAACATGTGTTGAGTTGTTCTTCAGCAGTTGCTGTTATGTTATTCATGCTCGCTGGCATGTTTTCTGTTGTATGCCATGTTGTGCGGCATGGCTGAACGGTGTGAGCTGGTGTTAATCTCGCCACTCACTTAAATATATCCTTCTCTCGAAGTTGTCCGTCTCCTCGGGCACAGTTCCTATACTGAGGTCTGGAGGAGGGGCAAAGAGGGAGGTGCCAGTTCACACTGTTAAAAAGTCTTAAAGTGCCGAAGGCTCCTACGGACCCGTCTATACCCCATGGTACTAAAATGTACCCCAGCATCCTCTATGGACTACGAGAAAAGGATTTTCCGGTAGGTATATTAAAATCCTGTTTTAACTTAGCAAGCCTTTCCTTGTACTCGTGTCTCTAGCCCTTTAATCAATTTAGTAGCCCGCCTTTGAACCCTTTCTAGTTCTCCTATATCTGTTTTATAATATGGTGCCCAGAACTGAACACAATATTCCAGGTGCGGACACACCAATGATTTGTACAGTGGCAGGATTACATCCTCGTCCCTTGTCTCAATGCCCCGTTTTATGCATGAGAGCACTTTACTTGCCTTTTTTGCAGCATTTTGACATTGTGTACTGATAAGCCTATTATCCATGAGCACCCCAAATCTTTTTCCACCACAGTTACCCCTATAATTTCCCCATTTTGAGTGTACGATACTTGTGTGTTTTTTGTCCCAAAATGCATAATTTTGCATTTTTCTATATTGAACCTCATTCCCCATTTAGATGCCCAGCTTCTAGTTTAAAAAAGTCATTTTGTAGAGACTCCACATCGCTATCTGAATTACCTTACGCAGCTTAGTATCATCCACAAAGATTGACACTGTGCTTTCCAGGCCTATTCCTAGATCGTTGATAAATGTATTGAACAGTAGCGCGCCAAGTACGGACCATTGTGGTATTCCACTGACTACTGGTGCCCAGCTGGAGAACATCCCGTTGACCACTACTCGTTGTACTCTGTTATCCAGCCAATTACCTATCCATGTACAAATAGTATATCCTAGACCAAGTAATTCCTCCATTTTACCCGATAGGCTTCTTGCGTTCACAAGCATACATCTTAGCTTAGCCTCTCCATTGCCCGTTTGTTTTAGTGGTATCTTATCTATATTTACAAGAGCCTTTCTATACTTACCATTACTGACTGTTATTCTCCTCCCTCCCTTTCCACCCCATCATGCTTAATACAGCTTTCCTCACTACTATCTCTATCTGACCTATAAGACTTTCTATACCCCCCTCCCTGATGTTAGTATCCTCCCTTATGCTATGCACATTATTTTCTATATACCGTATTGCTGAGCCATATTCGTCATTAGGTAATACATTGGGAATATCTTGGGCAATACCTGTGTCAGTATTTCCGGTGTCAATACCCATGCAAATACCCATGCCATCTGCTTTTACGTTCCCCCCTTCTCCATCCCCAATTGTTCACTACCCCCATCCTTACTCCTCTCCCTAATTAACTTGCAGCTTCTAGCTAAACCCTGCCTCCATGCTCCTAGTTTAAAAACTCCTCCAACCTTCTAACCATCCTACTCCCCAGCACCGCAGCCCCCTCTTCATTCAGGTGCAATCCATTGCAACAAAAAGATGGCGTCTGACTGAGAAGCCCACCTAGTGTTCCAGGAACACAAACCTTTCCTTCCTACACCAGTCTCTAAGCCACACATTTACCTCCCTAATCTCCCTGGACTAGCGCGTGGCACTTGTAATATTTCAGAGAATATTACCCTAGATGTCCTTGCCTTAAGTTTCTTGCCTAAGTCCCTATAGTCTTTCTTATGGACATCCCACCTACCACTAACTTTGTCATTGGAGCCAACATGCACCAAGACCACCGGGTCTTTATCAGCCCCGCCCAACAATCTATCTACCCTGTCCGCTATGTGCCGTACCTGAGCACCCGGAAGACAACAGACTACGGCGATCATGGTCCCGGTAGCAGATTGCCCTGTCTTCCTGATAATAGAATGCCCTACCACCACAATCTGACTAGTTACCTTACTATCTTTTTTCCCATCTGCATCGGAGGGACCGCTCCTCTGGTTGCCAGAGGAAATGGTCTCCTTTGGTTCCATTATTTCCACGCTGTAATCCTCAGGATCTTCGTCCAATCGGGCGAATTTATTGGGGTTTGGCAGATCTGAGGTGTCCTGTCTTCCCCTCCCCCTCTTCTTCTTCCTTCTAACCATGACCCAGCTGTCTACCTGATCTTCCTCATCTACCAGTGATCCCCCTGCAACTCCTCCAGTTTGATCCCCCTGCAAAGCTCCACTTTGCTTGAGATTGTGAATGCTCCTTAGTCGCGTAACCGTCCGCTCTAGATCAGTTACCTGGGCTTCCAGGGCGGCCGTACGCTCACATCTCGCACAGATGTACCCGCACTCGGACTGTTGTGTCAGGTGCTCATACATCATGCACGACATGCATTGCGTGAGATTACCAATCTCGGCCACACCCATTTTTTAATTAGTGCTAACTCCCTGTTACCTTCAGAAAATCAAAAAGAGGGGACAATCAATATATAAGGAACAATAAATAAATAAAATAAAGGAATAAGGGACAATAAATAAATAAAAATATATATAAATAAATGGATAGGATAAGGATAAATTTAGTACAAAGACAGGGACTCAACAATAAAATACAGTAATGGACAAAGGAAGACAATCAGTTATACAACACAGTGGGGAAAGCTAATAGGGAAAGTTAATACTTATCTGCTCCCTGCTCCACTGATCTGTGCACAGAAGTTGTTCTCCCCGGCTGCAGACTCCTTTCCCCACCGGCTGCTGGCTCCCTCCGACCGCTGCTTCCTCCTGGCTGCTGGCTTCCCCCTTGCTGCCGGCTTCTGGCTCCCTCAGGCCGCTGCTTCCTCCTGGCTGCTGGCTCTTCCTGGCTGCTGGCTTCCCCCTTGCTGCCGGCTTCTGGCTCCCTCAGGCCGCTGCTTCCTCCTGGCTGCTGGCTCTTCCTGGCTGCTGGCTTCCCCCTTGCTGCCGGCTTCTGGCTCCCCTGGCTTGCGGCTCTAGCACCTTGCCGCTCCATCCTCATGTGCACGCACCCAGCGTCACTTCCGGTTCCGGTCGCTCGATGCTCTATCTCAGTAATAGGTTTCTCATACATACTTGAAATGTATTTGTAGTTGATCATGTGCTCATATTGCTGATTATACTAATGTATAACCTGTGACTGCTGCATTTACTATAATTCTGTCAGTTTTTTCTGTCTATTCCGATCTTTAATGCTTGTACAAAGCAGGGTAGGGTCGGATTTTATGTCACTTTGACAACATTTAAAGTGATTACAGCACAATTTGTGTAGTACACTGTGCAAGTGTGTGATTATTTATCATGTCTAAGAGCAGCAAGGGTGAGGAAAATACACTCACAGCAGCACCAACACATATCATGTCTGTCATGCAAAACTGGGTTGAACTCTGAGGATCTAGTTCAGAATAGTTTGTGTGTAAATTTTTTAGCTTTCACCTAAGTATCTTGAAAAATCCAAGGAGGACACAGGTGCAGGTTGAATCACCATGGGCTACCTTTGTACAGGCATTATCCAGTATAGCTGAGTGGATAATTCCAACTCCTGTACCAGGGATAGGTTACACTATTAACCCTTACATGCAGCATTCCACCTGGGGTTTATCACATCCAGCAGGGGAAGCAGCAGCTTCTCAACAAAAACAGGCTGAAAGGACAGTGGTAAGTAAAAGACATAGACATGAAACAACATCTTCACAGTCTACACATGTTTCAGATGAGGATTTGTTGGAGAATGAAGACTCATTACACTCCGGTTCTGCATATGAAGATGAGGAAGGAGGTCTCAGCTAAGTGGACATATCTGAGTTAATTTGTGATGAAAGCCATTCTATCCTTAGAAGAATCAGCAGAGCCTGTGTTAAAATCCAAGACATCTGTGTTTAAATGTCTCAAAACAGAACTGTGTTTTCTGGGTCAGAACAGCTGAAGGAAATTATAGAAGTGGCTTGGGCTACTCCCAGTAAGAAATGTAGAATTCCAGCAAAATGGAATTCCAATTATCCTCTTCAAGCTGAGGACTGTTTAAAGAGGGAGGTGTCTCCTAAAGTAGATACGCATGTCATTCTATTAGTGGGAATATCTATATTACCTCTGCCTTCAACATCATTAAATGTCATGGATAGGAGAGTTGATGGTTTTCTAAAAAAACATTTTTTCCCTGTCTGGGGCAATCATAAGACCAGTTATGGCTTCAGCCTGGCTGTCAAAAGCAGTGGCTGCCTGGGCTGATGCATTGGAAGGGGATCTTTCAATTGCATCTAGAGAGCAAAACTCTCATGTAGCACATATTAAACAGGCGGCTATGTTTTTGGAAGAAGCAGCCTTGAATATGGTCACAATTGCCTCTCAGGCATCAGCTTCAGCAGTAGCCGCTCGCAGAGTGGTTTGGCTACGTACATGGAAACCTGATTCAGAATCCAAAAAAGGTTTTGGAGTCTTTACCTTTTACTGGAGATATTCTTTTTGGTAAAGAATGAATCAGTATCTTGGAGTCAGAAGCAGACTCCAAAAAAGTGAAGTTTCCTTCCAAATACAATTCAAGCCTAAAGTTCTGGATTTTCAGCCCTTTCCATCTCAAGCAAAAACAAAAGGAAAAGGAGATGGAAACAGTCCCAATACAACAAGTCTGGTGTAAAAGCCTAATTATAATAAATAATAATAATAGAGTTCTCCATTGTGATGATATTCAGCATATGGAATTTATTATCAAAGAGGGAACCGCTCCCAATATTCTGTGCAGAGGAGCCTGGACCAAGACAGAATTCATCAATGAGCCTGTGTCTTTAGAACACTGACTTTACATTATTTATACCATAACATTATACAATTGTTCAGAACTTATTTACAAACAAGGCGTACATATAGATTAAATCATGAAGATACATTGGTTATGAACAATAAGGGGAAATGCCAAATATGGTCAGATTAGCTAATTAAAGAGAGTGGTTTTATCCATAAGATGGCAGACTTGTCATGAAGCTTGAATCTCCTATATATAACAATTAGGTTCTCTAATAGGCTTCGTTGTCATAAAGGTCATTCTTGTTCATAATAACGTGTTGTTGTCCAAAGTGAAGGTCCATCAGATATTCCATGATATGTTCTTGTTCTGCCACAAAGTCTCATACAATATCATTGAGCTCTCGTTATCTACACAAAGGCCTTGCTACTAGCCACATAAACACGTAATCAAATGATGCTCAAGGGTTGTGGGAGAATATTACTCTGTGCATATTAACTCTATACTAAAAGAAAACACTGTTTAAGGGAACATTATAATATCAAGACTCATAGCACAATTAATGAGACAATACAGGATATTTGATATAACTTCAACATTCCACCGTTTTGTTTAATCTCTAAACAACTATCATATAATAAATCAAATACTCACCATGTGTAAATGATTTGTCTGGTGATGAGTGAAGTAGTGTGAGATGTGAGATAGGAAAACCCGTTCTCTGGATACAATCGCTGGCACTAGTCCACTGAGTATCGATGCGAAAAGCCTCAACCCTCCCAAAAACTTGTATAGATAAGAGAAATGGAAGAGGTAGCGACAGAACATGTTGTTTCTTTACCCTGGCTATAGGTTGAGGTTCTTCTTGCTGTGTGTGTGTATGAAGCAAAAGCATGTACGCACCTATTAAGTGTATATTTCTGTTAGTGTGATCATGTGTGGGCTACCGCAGTGTAGGTAACCGGGGTCATCACCATAAGATTAGTTTTTGGCTTTCTTTGGGGTGTTAGTATTTTGCCACACTGATGACCAAGGGCCGGCAGACATTTGATGCTTACATAGAGTATGAGAATTATAAGAATTATCATCATGACATAATGTAACACTGGACATAGCCACTTAGAAATACTAGCTCCCATCCATCCAAAAAGATCCCAATCAGCCGATTGGTTCATGTGTTCCTGTAAATATTGTAGTTATACCCCTTTTACACTCGCAGAAAAATCCCGGGATATTGCACGTGGACGCGCATCATCCCGGGATTCTTCTCAGTGTAAATGGGTACAGGGACAATTTCCCGGGACGAGCATCCCGGGATTTCATCCCAGGTCAAAAGCAGGGTTGAACCCGGGACCGTCCCGGGAAGCTAAGTAGTGTGAAAGGGCCCGTCCCGGGATTCACTACCTGGGACTGTTAAAAGGCCTCCGATTGGAGCTTTCATGGGCTCAGAAAAGATGATGTCATCTTTCAGAGCCCTGGGGAGCGTCCTTGATGCGTGTGAGGAAGGCAGCATGGCGACCTGGACAGACCAGGAGGTGAGAGAGTTGCTGAGCATTAGGGGAGAGGAGGAAATTATGAGGCAGATCACAGGCACAGTCAAAGATGCAGTCATTTATAAAAACATATCCAAGATGCTGCAAGCCAGGGGAATCATCCACACACAGCAGCAAGTGCTAAACAAAATGAAAACTCTTAAAAAGCAGTTCCTTAAGGTGCATGACAACAACAGGAAAAAGAGCGGTGTTGGCCATATCGACTGGCAGTACTATGACATGTGCGCCAATATCTTTGGAAACACAGCTATATGCAGTCCGGTGCGTCTGTCTTCCAGTTCACAGTACACTGCTACAGAAGGCACTCCAGAAGAGACACAGACAAGCAGTGACGTCTGTCCATCATCACCGTTGTTAATTGACGACACACCTGAGGACAGCGACACATCCTCCCAGCCGTCCATAAACACATCCAGAAACGACGACAGCATAACTGCAACCATTGAAGACGTCGTGGATGCTCAGACCAGTGACAATGGGACTGTACAAAGTGCCGTCACCCCAACTTTACAGAAAAACAGTAAGTACATGTTTAGTAAAAATTAACACTCATAGCACAAATCCACAATTGTTAATCATCCGGTTCTGTGTGTAGTATGAGTGGCCAGTGTGGCTGCAGTGTGGCGAGCCCAAATGAGCCCCTTGCAGGATCACTGCGCTCAGCACGCTGCTGGCACGGTGGCACACTTTGCATTTTCTGCCCCCACGCAGGGGGGATTTGCATTTTTATAAATAGTTCAATGTTGCAGAGTAGCTAGTGTGTAGGTGGATTAATGCCACAAACACGTTTGCTAACGCTGCTATTTTTATATACGCTCATTTTGTATTTCTTCTCTTCACAGTTTACACCGTACCGCCTAGAAGGAAGAAATTGAACAGAGCGGAGCAAGTGGCTAAAGCCATGTCAAATGTCCTTGTCGACCAACTCCGAGAGATGGACGCTACAATGTCCGCACAGGAGGATGCTAGGCTCGACAGGTTTCTAGAGGCAGAACGCAAAATGCATGATGCATTACTTTCCCAAGTCATGACAATGCAGGAACGCATGAGTAGAGAGCAGTATGACCGCCATAGGGAATTGCACCAAATGAACATGGCGTTCTATGAGCGTATGACCAATACCTCAAGAGCACCAATCCAACACCACAACTCACAATACCCCCCTGAGCAGGGTTTTTCATCATTTAATCCTAGTCCATACTATGCCCCAAATACTGCACCATCTAGTGCGCAAAGCCCAGAGTTTACTGTATTGCGCAATTTTCCGTGAAACACAGTGAATTTCTTTTTTGTGTTGTTATTAGTTGTTAAATAACCACAGTGTGGTCATTGTTTATGCACAACTGTTTGTGCCTTTTTTCATTTTTTTTTCTATGTTCTGTTTTGTATAGTGTCTACATTAAAGCACTTTTTATTTATTTTTTACACAGTAATAATATACTGCAGGGACACTGTGGTTTATGGTGTTGTATCTACAAACCTACCAGTGGTTTTTTTTTTTTTATGCCAATCAAAACTTGTTTGCAAATCTATGCATAACATTCCCATTTGTGTGTAACAGTAGACCATGTTTACAGTGTTTTCTACGTTGTTTCTGCATATCTACAAAGTTTGTGGCAATGTGGTTTTTTGGGAAAAACATAAATATTGAAACCAAAGATCAAAGGTGGAATACAAAATAAAAAAAATTAATTCACCAAGCATGTTGTGCTGATTCTTAAACACTATTGTACCAGTGCTGCAAGGTTGGACGTAATAGTGTGGCGTATTTGTTCTGCAGCGGAGTTTGAGGCAGTCCCAAACAAAGCACCTTCCACATGTGGGTTCATTACCTCAGGGTCCAGCATAGTCCACTCAGGAAGGAATACCTCATTTTTCAGTTCACAGATGTTGTGCAGTATACAGCACGCAGCTACTACATTAGGCATATTCTTTAGGTCCACATCATTGCGCTTCATCAAACAACGCCATCTTCCTTTTAACCTGCCAAAGGCGTTCTCAACCACCATCCTTGCTGAACTCAGGGTGTGAGTATAGGTTTGTTGCTCTGGGGTTAACTGGACCTGTTGGGTGTAGCCTTTCATAATCCCGGGGCGTAAAGGGTATGCAGCATCCCCGATGATGTGGACAGGGATCTCCACCCCATTCACAATCTTTGCACACTCTTTGGGGTACAGCCAGCCCTCCCTGCTTCTCCTCTACGATGTTGTACAGGTCAGAATTGGCAAGAACTCGGGAGTCATGAGATCGGCCTGGCCAGCCAATAAACACATCTAGGAAACTAAAGAACAGTAAAATTGAAAAAAATTAGAATGTAAACCTCACACATGCAACTCATCCCACCACCCCAAAAATAAACACTTACCAATATTTGTGGTCCACAACAGCCTGTAATATGATGGAGTGCCAGCCCTTCCTATTAAAATAGTCAGCATGGTTGTCACGTGGGGCAATAATGGGGATGTGTGTCCCATCAATCGCTCCTCCACACTGCGGATAGCCTCGCTTCACAAATCCAATGATGGTATCCTGTAAGCGCTGTCCTTGTGGTAGAGATATGAAGCGCTTGTATAAGGTAGATACAATTGCTTTAGTCACCTGGTGGACCATGACACAGCAGGTGGAGATTGCAACACCGAACAAGCATGAGACTGAGCGGTACTCTCCTGGGGTAGCATACCACCACAATGCAATAGCTAATCTCCTGCGTGCCTCGATGGGTCTCCTAAGCCTGGTGGTCTGCATGTCAAGTGCTGGGGTAAGTAATTCCAGGATGTAGTTAAAGGTTGCACGAGACACACGGAAGTTAGCCATCCACTCCTCATCCTGGTAAGCTTCCACGGTCCTCATAAAGGCTTCTTCGTGACGGCGATCTCTGGACCAAAATGAGCGGTTAGGGCCCATACTCACGCTCAGTATGGCACTCATCCTGGATGATATGAGGGCTCTCCTCCTGCGCAAATATTGGCGGCGACTAGCAGCCCTATCCAGCATAAATTGCGCCCTCCTCCTCATAAAATATATGTGCAGTATACTGCACAGTGTGACAAGCTGCATCATGCTGTCAGTAGCTGTATGAAACATCTGCAAAGCAGAAAGAATCATGAGCTCAGGCATACACACTGGTACTCCGTCGGCCATGACTGCAGAAATGGTGTGAGCAGGCACCACCCCTCCCTTTGTTGACTAGTGTGACCTCATCAATGTGAGCCAGAAAAGGCCATTTCTAATGACATACATGTGCATTTGCAGGGATATCCCGGGATCAGTGTAAATGGGGCTGTCCCGAGTCGATCCCAGGTCTTAGTGCAGTGTGAAAGGGGTCAGTCCCGGGAAGGCATCCAAGGACGCATCCCGGGAAGCATCCCGGGAGTGCGAGTGTAAAAGGGGTATAATTTAACCTTCTGTTCAATGGGATTGTAATTATCTGAGATATTAAAACACATTCCTTTAAATTGTTCCCATCCACTACCTTCTCTGAGCAGTAACTAATGGATGGCTACTTGATTGTGAATCATACCTTCTCTAATGTCTCTCAGTTCTTCATTAATGAGTCCTATAGAGGTGCTTGTAGCCTTTATATTTTTTAGCTAGTCCATAAAAGTAAAACTTCCTAGGTCTATCACAAGTCTATATAGCAAGCCAAAAAGCATATCAATAAGGGAATTTTTTATAGTAAATTAATTGTAAATCATAGTATTTTAGCTCTATAACCACGAGATATAAATAGATACTTTTGGTAAGCGTGTCTCAATTGATAAGTGATATATTTCTTCTTCTGCTCAAGTACATATTCATCAGTATCTTATCAAAACATTATTTTGTACATATTCCTAGTGTCATTATATCTTCATATGCCATGGTCAGTGTGGGGAACATACTATATGTTTATGTTATTTTCCTTAAGCCATTATGGCTCATGGTGTAGGGAAAGGTAAGAAAGAGAAGATTGTCTCTTTGTTGGTGCACTAAGAGAGAGAAAATTATTAATTTGTATTAAATATAACTTTTAATGTTAATCATCCCCAATCGTAGTATATCAACACTCTCAGGTAATAGCACCTATACAATTCTAGGTCCAACACATTACTGTGGGATAGATCACAATATTGAGCAAGTTATTCGGATCCCATAATATGTCCTAAATCCCTTACAGTATGTCTGTAATCATTGTTATATAACCTCTAGTCGTATTAATGTACTGTAAGTCCAAACCCCTTGAGTAATGATCCCACAATCCCACACTTACTATATGAATTGACACAAGTAGTACCACCTATACAGTTCTATGTTCAATAGAATATTATGGGATGTGTCACAATATTACATTTACTGATCTATCTCTTCCCTTAGAATTGGATTATAATATATCATTAGTCCCTTGTGGTACACCTGTGGTCATTTTTTTATTTATACCAAGGGGTGACCGTCACATTCATGTATGGTGTTTTACAGTATTGAGTGATTAATCCAGCCAAGGAGTTATCTATAGTCTCCTAATATTGGGGTATATTACCATTTCTCATTATGGGGTTCTCAACCTAATTGGTTGTCTGAACTGTTTAAATAAACAGCTCATATGTCATTCTTAACATATCATTTCATTTGTGGATGACTCAAATCGTGAGATAGTTTAAACATAAATGAAGTAGTAGAAGCACGTATCATGTAAAAGCCTGTTATTGAAAGGTGGATTGAAAAGAACCTCACTGTAGCAGATTTATTTATACATTGTTTCTTATCCAATTGCTACATACTCTGACATTGATTGTAGCTGATACGGCTTAAATCCTTCCCTTCACAGAGGGAGAGCAGGCTGCGGTGTAACACATTTGTTACAGTGTTGCTATGCAGTTCTCCTGCTGGCAGTACTGTAATGATGGGGTATCTGTAATTGCGGTCGAATTGCCGCAAATGTCGAAAAACGGGGCATTTTAAATTCGACATAGCAATACAGTACTTTTCGACAAAAAAATGGACGTTTCAGATTCGACTTTTTGAAATTCGACAGTTGTTAAATTCGACATGTCTGCAGTGGTAAAAATGCGGCTTTTCGACAAAAGTATATTAAATTGAAGAATGTCGATTTGACAACAGTCCTTTTCGACAGTCATTTCGTCAATTTCATTCCGCCTCACTTTGCTGGCGGAATCTAATAAAAAATTTAAAAACATGTATTTTTTTTGTTTTTTTTATTGCTAATAGCATATCTATTTATATTAGAAGGGATTATGTACCTGGTTTGTCTATTAGGAGCCACAAGTATTATTTATATATTTTTTAAAAGAATATATATTTTTTAACTGACTAAAATAGAGAGAGCATGGTTTTCAGTGGGAAGGGGTGGGAATGGGTTAAAATCAAGAAAAAATGTGTGGGGTCCCCCCTCCTAAGCATAACCAGCCCCCCATCCGCAGCCCATGGATGGGGGGGATAGCCTCGGGCTTCACCCCTGGCCCTTGAGTAGCTGGAGGGGGGACCCTTTGATTTAAGGGATCCCCACTCCTCCAGGGTACCCCGGCCAGTGGTGGTGACTAGTTGGGGATTTAATGCCACGGCCGCAGGGACCGATATAAAAGTGTCCCCCGGCTGCGGCATTATCTCTCCAGCTAGTGGAGCCCGGTGCTGGCGTTAAAAAATACGGGGGACCCCTACATCTTTTGTCCCCCATATTTTTTGCACCAGGACCAGACGCAGAGCCCGGTGCTGGTTCTAAAAATATGGGGGCTCCCCTGTCAATGTTTGCCCAGTATTTTTACAATCAGGACCGGCTCAAAGAGCCCAAGGCTGGTTATGCTTAGGAGGGGGGACCCCACGCAATTTTTTTCTGGGTTTTTTAAACATTTTTGTGCCATCCAAAAAGTTGAATCCATGACGTACAGCGGGACTGTTGAATCCATTTTTTATTGAATATGTTGAATTCGGGTCCCGATGGGAGGGTATGTGACTGTCGAATTGTGTTGAATTTAAAAACAGTCGAATTCCAGCCAGAATTCGACCGCAATGGCATATACCCCATAGTGTGAACACAGTAGCAGGTATATATAACATATAAAGCCTGTTGCTAAAGGCTAATTGAGGGGAGCCGTGCTGTAATTTATTGCATCATACAATGTTACTGTGCTGTTATCAGATGCTGCCACACTATTATAGTTTTATGTGGCTTGGGCTTTTCCCTTTCTAAAGGAGCTTGTAATAGAGTAGAATTAATTTAATCGTCCCTTAAGGTATTGTATATATGATATATTTTGTGCTGGTGTTACTTGACAGAGAAATTATGTCCCGTTCTGTACCCTATAATTACATCTATTCCTGCTGTAGATGTTGTTAATATGCTCAAATAATCAGCAGCGTACACTTGTAAT
The DNA here is from genome assembly GCF_028390025.1 of Pseudophryne corroboree. NCBI lineage: Eukaryota > Metazoa > Chordata > Amphibia > Anura > Myobatrachidae > Pseudophryne > Pseudophryne corroboree. The sequence goes on from NW_026967497.1 coordinate 93,014, forward strand.
ATCCTGTTATGGGGAATACGTGCATAAAGTTGATAATGTGCACATACGTGGTTACACATACACTATTACATAAGCCGCTGAGATACGTGATTAGGTGCTGCTGCAGGAATGTTTGTACAGGATAATTAATTTAAGTAAATGCAATCACATCCCCATGTGATATGTGTCCTTATGGCATGCTATATCGCATGTGATCTTACTTATATTTCTGACACTATATAGTCATTAAATTCCGTGATATGGAATATTAATGAAGGAGGCACTAATACATATATTGGTTAGGTCTCATGCCAATTAATATGCATATAGAGCAGCTAACACAGGTATATCACCAGGGCCGGCTCAAGGGTTTTGTGCGCCCCGGGCAGGCGATGGGGGCGTGGCTTCATACAGGGGGCGTTGTCACTTATGCCCCCTGTACAGTAGTAGCACCGATGAAATTATGTGCGGTGCGCGATGACGTCATCGCGCACCACACAGCAAAGGTTCTCTCCATGAAGGGAAACTAGAAGCTTCATGTCTAGTTCCCTTCATGGAGAGGACCTTTGCTGTGCGGTACGCGATGACGTCATCGCGCACCGCACAGTAAACGTCCTCTCCACGAAGGGAAACTAGACGCTACGTGTCTAGTTTCCTTCACGGTGGGGGGCGGACGGCACATCAGCAGCGGATCTTGCCATGGTGCGGCGCCCTCCGGACGGCGACGGTGCCCTCCAGAAGGCGGCGCCCCGGGCAAAAGTCCTGCTTGCCCATGGCAAGATCCGCTACTGTATATCACGCAGAGCTGTAACTAGACTTTTTGGTGCTCTGTGCCAGAGAGAGAATTGGTGCCCCCCCCCCCCCCCCTTACATTTTTCCAATTGGGACATAAGGCGCATGACTCGTTGGAAAGGGGCATGACAATGCTATGACATCCTTTCCACATTATATATATAATAGACAGAGAAAGCTTGTTGTTATTTAGTTACAATACCCTTTATTAATTAACACATTTCAATATACTGCCATACCCAGGATTCAAACCTATAACCCGTTGAATTCGAATCAAACACCCTACTCATTGAGCTTTTTGATCCTGCATAAAAACTATGTACACTATACGAAGCTACTGTAAGATTATAAAAACATAATCAGCATTGCAATTGAGCAGATCTATGTAGTGTGCAGCCACACATGCAATCTCTTGCGGCCACACACTGCATAGATCTGCTCAGCCGCAATGCTGATCATTCTTTCACAAAGTACAAGGTAAGCTTCAAATAGAATTCTCTAGCTTAGAATGATCTACCTTTCTATGCAAGGGCAGATAGCTCAATGAATAAACTGTCTGACTGCAGTGCCACAGGCAGTGGGTTTGAATTCCGGGTATGTCAGCATTTTGAAATGTAATAAAGGACAGTGTGACTGAATAACAAAGAAATCTGAAGTTGAGTTTATGAATGTTGTTTAGGTGTTAGCGACAGAAGGCGACAAGGTAGGAGACAGGTGCAGTCAGGAGATGCTGGGCTTCAAAAAGAGGGGAAGCTGCAAGTGAAAGTAATTAAAGCAGATAATTGACAAGTGCCACCAACAGCGCCCCCTAGCCTGCAGCGCTATGTGTGGTGCCCCCTCCGCACACACCTAGTTATGGCCCTGATATCACGTATTACATTGATTCAATTACACTCATATGTGAGACTCCGTATTTCTAAGAAAGCCTATCATAGGAAATGTTCTCAAGGAGCCATTAGACAGATACGCTGTGCTGTGCTAGTTCCACCACATGAAGTTTACTATATATCGCGGATAACCTGAGGTGTGTATGTGCTAACCTATCTTCAAGTATTGTCTCACTTTACATCTCATAGATAAACTAGATTGGTTGTCATTCATTTGGATATTTCTGGTCGTATTGTTACACAATTCTTTACATCATTAGATTAAATTTAAACATTTTTCACAGTGAATTAAGCAGGCATATCAATGCCGCTTTGAAAACGCCAACCGACGTGCACGTTTCACACCAGCTTCTTCAGGACAAACCCGATTGCCCTACCTAGAATGACTATAAAGGAAAGGGGAGCCAATCACGGACGGGTGTGTGAGCATGTGATCGCGCATCACATCGTCCTCTCCAAGGCTCCTATTTACTTCTGCAGCGCTGATTGTCTCACACATGTCATGTGTCTAAAACGTCCAATCCTGGTAGATGATTCTCAGATCATAATAGATCCCGGGGATCAACATGAGTTAAATAAAAGGAGAAATTAAATAACACATTCAGCAGATGAGAATCTATACGTAATCGAATCTTAGAGAATTTGTACTACATAAACTGGATTTTTGGGGGTATAATTACATATATTATTAAACGTTTAATTGCATATTATGATCTCTAGGATAATATCTCTCCATCATAAGATAAGTTTAGATGGAAGGGGGATCATACATTTATAGAAATCCTAGACTGGTAATTCTGGTGTTGGGATTTATTAGCTAATGCTGAGCATGAATATATTAATGGTCCTGCGGTTTAATGCTTATATTATATGTGTATGAGTGATGGTGATTTAAGAATTATGACCGTGATAGGTGCAAAACAAAATATTGGTCAATGACCTTAGAGTGTATACATTTTTACTTGTTAATTAAATTAATTATCAAAATTGAGTGGTGAGAAATATTATATAAATTAATGTGAATGTGCAGAATAAACAAAGCATGTGAAATGAATGAAGTAAAAGCTATATAAAATAAACGTGCAGAAAAGTGAAGGTGAAAATAATAATATATATATATATATATACATACAGCGGGTTTGGTGCGGCACTCCTAGCGGCTGTCACAAATAGGCAAAAGGGTACTCGGTGTGGACAACGTTTCAAAGCAGTTTAATATAGCTTTTTCGTCAGGTCATATGACCTGACGAAAAAGCTATATTAAACTGCTTTGAAACGTTGTCCACACCGAGGACCCTTTTGCCTATTTGTGACAGCCGCTAGGAGTGCCGCACCAAACCCGCTGTATGTATTCATTCCATGTGAGGGCACCCAGTGCTTCTGTAATTCTAATGGGAGAGCCGGACCTACCTGCTTTTTATATATATATATATATATATATATATATATATATACATTTATATTAGAGTATTTAAACCGATTGTGAGGACTCAATATGATTTTCCTATAAATTCCCTACACATATGGATGAATTTATGATAAGGTATATGCAAAAATCTTCCCTAAATTACCACATCTGGTGAATTGTATATTGCTGTATGCTCTTTCTATATAGATCTAATCTAAAGCTTTGAGTCCTTCTTTATCAATATGGTTATTAATAGTATTTGTAACATATAAGACATATAAGTAAGATTTTGACCTCTGCAAGAAAAAAATCTAATGAACGTGTCATCTACTAGAAATGTATAGAATTAGACAGATATCTGCCGACATATAGTAAATTTGGTCCCACAGTACCCGCAATTGAATCCATAAATGTGTGGGCACATCGGGTAAGTGATCAATTTCTCAAATGAAGGAATCCCATGAGAGCTATCGATTAATAAAACGTATCATGGTGTGCGTCGAGATCTTAATTACCCCATCATTGAAAGGTAAGTGGCTATTGTTATATTTTATCTCTTAAATCTCAGGGTATCATCACTTGGATTTGTGAATAAATGAGTGTAACAGGTAAGTAGTCTATTGCTCAGTAGGGAGAATTCCGGGTACACAATGGGTCACATGATGGTATGTATAAAATCACATTTTTACCTAATGTATGTTCAATCTTCAAAAATAAGGTAAGTGGCTATTATTTTCCTTTAGCCCTTTTGGATACTGGTGTCCCATTAAGGATGCCATTGACCCTCAAACCTGAGAAGATCTCCATCTGTGTCCCCACCTCGGATGTTCACCTCAAAGTGTCTACTACCCAATGCCTAATGGTCTGTGTGGACTTATTTGAATGCTAGCCTCAAATAGGTTACATACTCATGTATTCCCTGCATAGGTGAATAAATTCTATGTTAAAGTATATCCAGGGCTCTTCCCTAAAACACCACATCTAATAATGAATATGTTACTATATACTCCTCCTATATGGATCAAATCTGAAGTTAGCAATACAGGTATTGATAATATGCATAAAATAAGGGACACGTACAGGAATCTAGCCCCTACAATGGATTTATAAGTACAAATCATCCCCTAAATATATATGAAATAGACATGTCTATTAATATATAATAATGAATGTGATCTCAAAATACCCTCAACTGAGTCCATGTATATATATGGACATAACAAGTAAGTAATCAATTTCTCAAGAGACAGAATCCTAGAATGACAAAAAAAAACAATAAGTCATATGATGGTATATATCAGAGTCATAGTTCCCCCATTATAAAATAGATAGGTAGCTGTCATTTACATTTGATCTCTCAAATCCCAGGGGATCATCACTTGAACTTGTGAGTAGGTGGACGTATCCGACAGGTAATCATTTACTCAAAAGGGAAAACTCCTGGATACACACTGGATCTCATAATGGTATACAACAGGATCAAGTTTTCTCCTGACGTACGTTCAATCTCACTAAAAAGGTAAGTAACTGTTGTTTTCATTCAGACCTCTTGGATGTTGACATCCCATTAGGAATATCATTTGGCTTTCAAACCTAAGGAGACTGCCATCTATATCCCCACCTCGAATATTCGTCTCAAAGTGTCTCATACCAAAGACCTGAAGGCCCTTTGGGATCCCATTGTGATGTTGCAGAAAGTGGTTGTAGGGGTAGAGGATAATTGGAATTACATTTCCTTGGAATTCTAAATTTCTTACTGGGAGTAGCCCAAGCCTCTTCCATAATTTCCTTCAGCTGTTCTGACCCAGGAAACTCAGTACTGACTGTTTTGGGACATTTAAACACAGGTGACTTGGATTTTAACACAGACTCTGTTGATTCTTGTAAGGATAGAATGGCTTTCATTGCCTTAATTAACTCAGGTATGTCCACTGAGCCGAGACCTTCCTCCTCAACTGCGTATGCAGAAATGGAGTGTAATCAGTCTTCATTCTCCAACGAATCCTCATCTGAAGCATGTGTAGACTGTGAAGATGTTGTTTCATGTCTATGTGCTTTACTTACCACTGTCCTTTCAGCCTGTTTTTGTTGAGAGGCTGCTGCTTCCACTGCTGGATGTGATAAACCTCAGGTGGAATGCTGCATGTAAGGGTTAATAGTGTAACCTATCCCTGGTACAGACGTTGGAATTATCCACTGAGCTATACTGGATAATGTCTGTACAAAGGTAGCCCATGGTGGTTCAACTTGCACCTGTGTCCTCCTTAGATTTTTTAAGAGACTTTGATGAAAGTTAAAACAATTTTTCTGAACCAGATCCCGAGAGGTTAACCCAGCTTTGACAGACATGATATGAGTATTGGTGCTGCTATGAGTGTATTTTCCTCACCCTTGCTGCTCTTAGACATGATAAATAATCACACACTTGCACAGTGTACTACACAAATTGTGCTGTAATCACTTTAAATTTTGTCAAAGTGACATAAAATCCGACCCTACCCTGCTTTGTACAAGCATTGAAGATCGGAATAGACAGAAAAAACTGATAGAATTATAGTAAATGCAGCAATCACAGGCAATATACATTAGTATAATAAGTAATAGGAGCACGTAATCAACTACAAATACATTTCAAGTATGTATGAGAAACCTATTACTGAGATAGAGCATCGAGCGACCGGAACCGGAAGTGACGCTGGGTGCGCACACATAAGGGCGCACACAAGGACGGAGCGGCAAGGTGCTAGAGCCGCAAGCCGGGGGAGCCAGAAGCCGGCAGCAAGGGGGAAGCCAGCAGCCAGGAAGAGCCAGCAGCCAGAAGGAAGCAGCGGCCGGAGGGAGCCAGCAGCCGGTGGGGAAGGGAGCCTGCAGCCGGGGAGAACAACTTCTGTGCACAGATCAGTGGAGCAGATAAGTATTAACTTTCCCTATTAGCTTTTCCCACTGTGTTGTATAACTGATTGTCTTCCTTTGTCCATTACTGTATTTTATTGTTGAGTTCCTGTATTTGTACTAAATTTATCCTTATCCTATCAATTTATATATATATATATATGCGTAAATCCTCACCAACAGACTCCAACCGGGGCTATGATCAGGTAAAACCAGCACTCCACCATTCAAAAAAGTTATTTTAATGATCCTTTCAATGTTGAGACAAGTTCAATTATGCGTAGATATGAAATGTACTTATCATTCTTTATAATGCAGCATGATTCAGCATATCCTGGGGACCAAATCCAAACCAGGAGCGGCTCCCAACAGCCGTTTCGGACAAAACCGTCATCAGGGGAGAATCCTAACATTCAAACACAAAACATGCACTTATCTACCCTTAACAATTATTACACAGTGTGTTCACCTGTCAAATGGCCCTTGCGAACACTCCCACCACTCAGCTTATCGTTCCTGCTCCACGTGCAGCCCGCATCACCGGAGTCCCTCCAGATGACGTCAACCACATGCGCCAATCCAGGTGGACGCAGCGGTTCATCAGGCCACACACGGTGAGTCACCAGCCTCCAGGCAACGCTGGATCTGCCGTCAACGTCGTCACGTTGTGACGCGGCCGCGACGGCAACCGCGTTGCCGGGCAACGGGATCACTCAACGCAGGAAGGAACGTCACTTGGATAATCCAGTGACGTTGCCGGTGCATACTTCTCCGTTGCCTAGCAACAGGGACAGCTACACCTCAGCCGATGTGGGAGAGAGCTCAAAGTGGGTACATGGCATTTTCTGCCCAAGTTCACATATACAAACAAAATGGTACTGGGATAGAGCTGATGTATATATCTAACAATCAGCCACCAGCGCCAACCACAAAATATGTGACATGTCAGAATTGAATAGTCGGCATGCACTGGTATATAAAAACACTTAATGATAAATCTCTCATAATACTATAATCGTGCCAAGTGCAGCACATCTATCAATTCATGACAGGTAACAACTTATTGATACCCAACCCACCATAAAAACCGTGCATATCAACATGGAGTTATTAACTGCCAACACCCCTATCAGAACCAACACCTGTTCCTAAATCAATCCTAATAACTGGTCTAAGTATTACGTCGGACCTGGATCATTACAAGTACCCATCAAGTATACTATTGTAGATATGGTGTTAATAAAAATTCCTCATTAAGACCTTCGGGTGCAAGCGACTTTAGTTGGTAAATCCATCTACTTTCTTGCTTAAGCAGCATCCTGCCTCTGTCACCTCCTCTCCTCAATGGTGGAATGTGATCAAGAGGCATGCATTTGAAGTCCTTTATGTTATGTCCACACTGCGCAAAGTGCTTGGCTACGGGTGGAGTGCTTGGTTCTACTTTCGTAATTGCCTTCTTAATTGATGATCGGTGCATGGAAGTTCGCTCCTTGAGCATACGAATAGTCTTGCCTATGTATACTTTTTTACACGGACATATGATCGCGTATGTGACAAACTTAGTCTCGCATGTCATTCTGTGTTTCAAAGTATACACATCACCCCTGGTCGGGTGAACAAATTTGTTCCCTGTCAGCATATAGCTGCAATTAGCACAGGAACCACACTTATACGATCCCACTTGCGGATTGAGCCAGCCCGTATTGTTTGCCACTCTCGGGCTGATATCTGAGTATGCTACACGTTCTTTGAGATTCTTACTCCTCTTGTAGCTGAATAGAGGAGTCTTCTCACATACTCCGCCCAATGCTGGATCTGTACGCAAGATGTGCCAGTGTTTAAGTATGGACTTTTTCACCAACCCAGAGGTAATGGCATATGTGCTAATGAAGACCATGCGGTCCAACTCCTTTGCCTTATTGCAAGGTGTCTGTAGATCATCTTGTTTCCGTTCAAGGCATCTGGTGACTGCATTCTGTACCTCTCGTTTATCATAGCCCCGGTCAATGAAGGTCTGTCCCATCTCAGCCAAAGCCTCAGGTAACTTGGTGACATCTGATGTAATACGTGCCACTCTCAACAATTGTGAGAATGGCAATCCCTTCTTTAAAGGCTGCGGGTGGAAGCTGGATGCCAGCAACAAAGTGTTTTTATCCGTTGGTTTCTTAAAGATACTTGTGGAAAATTTCTCTTGGTCAATGCCCACCAATACATCCAAATATTCAATCTGGGTGTCACTATACTTGTGGGTAAACTTGATCGATCCAGGACCAGCATTTAAATTATCAACAAATTGATTCAAAAGCTTAACACCTCCAGTCCACAGAAAAAATAAATCATCTATAAAACGAACATAAAATCTAATGTATTTTGAAAAAACTGAATCCTGCATAAAGTTATTCACTTCGAACTCATACATGAACAAATTTGCATACGATGGGGCCATATTGGACCCCATCGCAGTGCCATTTAACTGTAAAAAAAATGAATTATTAAACAAAAAATAATTTTTATGTAGAATGAGCTCAATCAATAATAAAAGAAAATCAACTGGTGGACCAGAATAGTGTGGACTGCTTGTGATGGCCTGTCTTACTGCTTCCACTCCCTCACTATGTTTAATACTGGTGTACAAACTGGTGACATCCATGGTCACCAGTAGACATCCACATGGTGGGGGACCACTGTGAGTTAATTTAGTAATAAAGTCTGATGTATCCTTTATGAAATACGGGGTATTCTGAACCACCGGTTGAAGGTGGTAATCCACAAACTGTGACAGCGGCTGGCTCAATGACCCATTAGAGGAAATAATGGGCCTACCCGGAGGATCCACAAGGCTTTTGTGAACCTTAGGTAAGATGTACAAAAGCGGGATCCTCGGGTAGGCCTGGGTGAGGAAACCAACAGTTTGGTCATCAATCCACCTGTTGTTGAGACCCAATTTAATGACAGAATCTATTTCCCTCTTGAACTTCTCAGTAGGGTCAAAGGTGAGTTTTTTGTAACACGTTTCATCCGACAATTGTCGCATGACCTCCCTTATGTAATCAGTCCTATTGAGTATTACTATCCCCCCGCCTTTATCGGCGGGGCGGATGACTATGTTATTATTGTCATGTAGGGTCTTGATGGCTACAAGCTCATTTTTACTCAAATTTGAATGTTTAATCCTGGTATTATGGATTAATGGCAGCGTGTCTAACCGTACCAATCTCATGAATGTTTCAATGGAAGCGTTGTTAGAGGGTGGATCAAATGTGCTGGGGACCTTGAATGGGGTACCGACAGATTGATCATTTGTACTATTAGACACATTCGCTCTTTTATTGAAAAAATCCTTTAATCTTAACTGCCTGTGAAATCTGTATAATTCCACTTCAAAATCAAACGGTTTCTGCTGATGTGTCTGTACAAATGATAAACCTCTGGATAACACACTTGTTTCTGACTCGGATAAATTGTGTGTGGAAAGATTGTAAATTACTATTTCCGACTTCCCTTGGTCTCTTTTTGATTTTTTGTGTTTGATCCCCCCTCTCCTGCAGTGTTTCCTGGTTCTTTGTCTACTGTTTTCTTGCTGCGTGTGTAAATCTTGGCCCCTAAAAAATGTTGTTGCTTTTGTTTACTTGAGCCATCAGAATCACTTTGAGATGTGTTGGATTCAATATCCGTGAACTGTCTGATTGGTCGCCTACGTTGGCCCTGTCCTGCTCTCCATTGTTTTCTATTAGTTGGTCCAAATAACCAAGGGTAAACCTTAAGGTCTCTATAATCCTCTTTTACCTTCCTGTATTTTACTTTCTTAAAGGACAACAATTCAGACTTAAAGGTGGTCAAGCTCTCATCAAGTTTGGATAACCAGTCTATGCTGGTATCAGCTTTCAAAATCTCCAAACCAGCTGCCTCACAACTCTTGATCTCTTTCTCTAAATTTCTCATATCAGTGTTAACTTGTTGTATAACTAATAGCATTAAATCAAAGCTACATTGATTCAAAATTAAACACCACTGTTTGCAAAACTCCTTACAATTGCGCCCCAAAGTGGGCTGGTTTTTAATCCTAAACCCACGGGGGATAAGACCATCCTTATGGTACTGTGATAATGTCAGCCCGTGCAATTCTAATTCAATGAATCTTTTGCGTAGTCTTAATAAGTCATCATTGATTTCACTAGGGCTGTCTTTATCAAACGCCAATTGATCAGTGTTTGCAAACAGAATTTTAGATATGTCCTTATCTAGGAACCGTTTAGTTCCGGATATGTCGGCAGCATTAAACTCCATGATGAAAAATCACAATGTGAAATACATACATCAAAGACTGACAAATTCACAAAACAAGATAAAATGAAAAATAATAAATAAAACCGTGGTGCAGCCTGAATCCAATGTCCAGGATAATAATATATCAATCAATAGACCGCACAGACACCAAATTTCCTCAAATCAATCCATGGGTGCTCGGTGAATGTAATTCAATATGCGTAAATCCTCACCAACAGACTCCAACCGGGGCTATGATCAGGTAAAACCAGCACTCCACCATTCAAAAAAGTTATTTTAATGATCCTTTCAATGTTGAGACAAGTTCAATTATGCGTAGATATGAAATGTACTTATCATTCTTTATAATGCAGCATGATTCAGCATATCCTGGGGACCAAATCCAAACCAGGAGCGGCTCCCAACAGCCGTTTCGGACAAAACCGTCATCAGGGGAGAATCCTAACATTCAAACACAAAACATGCACTTATCTACCCTTAACAATTATTACACAGTGTGTTCACCTGTCAAATGGCCCTTGCGAACACTCCCACCACTCAGCTTATCGTTCCTGCTCCACGTGCAGCCCGCATCACCGGAGTCCCTCCAGATGACGTCAACCACATGCGCCAATCCAGGTGGACGCAGCGGTTCATCAGGCCACACACGGTGAGTCACCAGCCTCCAGGCAACGCTGGATCTGCCGTCAACGTCGTCACGTGTCACATATTTTGTGGTTGGCGCTGGTGGCTGATTGTTAGATATATACATCAGCTCTATCCCAGTACCATTTTGTTTGTATATGTGAACTTGGGCAGAAAATGCCATGTACCCACTTTGAGCTCTCTCCCACATCGGCTGAGGTGTAGCTGTCCCTGTTGCTAGGCAACGGAGAAGTATGCACCGGCAACGTCACTGGATTATCCAAGTGACGTTCCTTCCTGCGTTGAGTGATCCCGTTGCCCGGCAACGCGGTTGCCGTCGCGGCCGCGTCACAACGTGACGACGTTGACGGCAGATCCAGCGTTGCCTGGAGGCTGGTGACTCACCGTGTGTGGCCTGATGAACCGCTGCGTCCACCTGGATTGGCGCATGTGGTTGACGTCATCTGGAGGGACTCCGGTGATGCGGGCTGCACGTGGAGCAGGAACGATAAGCTGAGTGGTGGGAGTGTTCGCAAGGGCCATTTGACAGGTGAACACACTGTGTAATAATTGTTAAGGGTAGATAAGTGCATGTTTTGTGTTTGAATGTTAGGATTCTCCCCTGATGACGGTTTTGTCCGAAACGGCTGTTGGGAGCCGCTCCTGGTTTGGATTTGGTCCCCAGGATATGCTGAATCATGCTGCATTATAAAGAATGATAAGTACATTTCATATCTACGCATAATTGAACTTGTCTCAACATTGAAAGGATCATTAAAATAACTTTTTTGAATGGTGGAGTGCTGGTTTTACCTGATCATAGCCCCGGTTGGAGTCTGTTGGTGAGGATTTACGCATATTGAATTACATTCACCGAGCACCCATGGATTGATTTGAGGAAATTTGGTGTCTGTGCGGTCTATTGATTGATATATATATATATATATATATATATATATATATATTTATTGTCCCTTATTCCTTTATTTTATTTATTTATTGTTCTGTATATACACCTTATATTGATTGTCCCACTCGTTTTGATTTTCAGAAGGTAGCAGGGAGTTAGCACTAATTAAAAAAATGGGTGTGGCCGAGATTGGTAATCTCACGCAATGCATGTCGTGCATGATGTATGCGCACCTGGCACAACAGTCTGAGTGTGGGTACATCTGTGTGAGATGTGAGCGTACGGCCGCCCTGGAAGCCTAGGTAACTGATCTAGAGCGGACTGTTATGCTACTAAGGAGCATTCACAATCTCAAGCAAAGTTTAGCTAGAACAGTGGAGGAGTTGCTGTTATGATTCCAGCACTCTGGTCTGAGGAGATCTTATTGCGAGGACCGGAGTACTGGAACGAGATGCTGGGAAAGGGAGCGGGAATGGAAAATAGCCCCTGGCGCCCTAACTCCGTTGTCTCGCCCGTGCTGTCAGAAATCCCCTGCGAGACTATGGTTGCTTGAGCCCATGGCAGCCGCGTTTGAAGGGCGGATTATGTCTGCCCAACTCCGATGCCCCCCAGTCTTAGTGAGAGACAAAGGGAAATCCGAGACAGGGTGATAACAAGGGGCCCTCTGACTAAACAACCAGGCCAGGGGCTACAAGCTAACTCAAAACTAGAATATGTGCGGAAAAACCGCCAGAGAAAAGGACAACCAAAATATCCACTTGTCCACCTCTCCTACCCGGCACCGCCGAGTTCCAGAGAGGACTTGTGGAAGCGGAACCCTCCGCAAATGCTCCAACAATAGAAGATATAAAGATAAAGCGGCTGAGCCGCAACACACGGCAGAGCCGCAACTCACGAAACACCACTCGATGTTAAACGGTGATCAGTCAGGACTCCAGGGAACAAAACGACTTCCTGGGATGAGATGACAACTCCCGAATACAGGACTTCTGAGGACAGGAATGACCGGATACAGCAGGACTGGAAACAGACTCTCAGCAAACCAAAGCAGCATGCAGGAAGCTATTACCGGCGTCTGTGAGAAGCCCTGGGAAGGTACTTAACAGGGAGTCCTCCAATCAGCTGCTTAGAGCCTGATTGGAATAAATGCCATGCAGCTGCCTTGCTGCACGGCCGGGAGGACAGGTGTATGTGCTTGTTCATTAAGCCCAGCAACGGGGAACGCGGTCCGCCAGTGGCATCCCCGTTGCTAGGGTCCGTGCGGCTCAGCGCGCCCGGCGTCTAGCGTTGCTAGGGAGCCGCGGCTGAACGCGCACGGCGTCCCTAGTTTCTAGGCGCCGGGCCGCGCGGACAAGCGGACCCCGGCGCCTAACAGTACCGCCCCCTTGAGGAGGGGTCAAGGAACCCCTAAAGCCAGGTTTCTGAGGAAATTCCCGAAAAAATGCCCTCTTGAGCCTAGGGGCATGAAGATCCTTATCCAGGACCCAAGACCTTTCCTCCGGACCATAGCCTTTCCAGTGAACCAAAAAATAAAGCCGACCCCAGGATAATTTGGAATCGAGAACCTTCTCTACCAAGAACTCCTGCTGTCCCTGTACATCCACTGGAGATCTACCCTGAAAGATCCTCCGAGGAAACCTACTGGAAGAAACGTATTGTTTCAACAGGGAACAATGAAACGTATTTCCAATCCTGAGAGATCTTGGTAAACGTAGCCGAAAGGCAACTGGGTTGACTCTTTTAATAATAAGAAATGGCCCAATAAATTTGGGTCCCAGTCTAGCCGAGGATTGTCGAAGCCTGATGTTGCGAGTCGACAACCACACCCTATCTCCCACCTTAAAGGTGCAAGGACGTCGGAGCCTGTCAGAAAATTTCTTCTCTCGAAAGGCCGCTTGTCTGAGAGCAAGGTGCACTTTTTTCCAAATTGCTCTGAGCTGGGAGGTCAATGCCAGCGAGGAGACTGGAAAATGATGAAAAAAAGAATTAGCTCTGGGGTGAAAACCAAAAACTGAAAAGAATGGAGACTCTTTAGTGGAGGAATGACAGGAATTATTGTAAGCAAATTCAGCCAAAGGAAGAAACTCGGACCAATCATTCTGGAGTTTGGCTGAATACAAGCGCAGATATTGTTTCAATGACTGGTTAACTCGTTCGGTTTGCCCGTTGGATTGTGGGTGATAACCGGATGTTAATGACAGTTTCATCTTTAATGAAGCACAAAAACATCTCCAGAATTGTGCGATAAATTGTGGACCCCGATCAGAAACAATATCAGTGGGTAACCCATGAAGCCTAAAACACATGGTGGAGGAACAAAACTGCCAACCCTTGAGCAGAAGGCAATCGGGGAAGAGCAATAAAATGAGCCATTTTACTAAAACGGTCCACTACCACCCATATGACTCGGAATCCGGCTGAAAGGGGAAGGTCAACCTCAAAATCCATGGAAATATGAGACCATGGCCTGAGAGGGACACTTAAGGGCATAAGTTGCCCGATAGGCAAGGAACGGGGAACCTTATGCTGTGCACAAACCGGACATGAAAAAAAAATTCCCTAACGTCTTTGGACATACTAGGCCACCATACTGAGCGAGAGACTAACTCCAATGTCTTAGTGATTCCCGGATGCCCTGAAACCTTGTTGTCATGGAATTCAGTTAAAACAGTAGCTCTCAAAAATTCAGGAACGAAAAGACGACCAGCAGGAGTAAATCTAGGAGCTTGGTGTTGAAGCTGGTTTAACTGGGTAAATAAATCCTGTGTGAGGCCTGCCCGGATGACCGAAGATGGAAGTATTGGGGTAACAACAGGATTGTTATTGTGAACCGTAAGAAAACTACGTGACAGGGCATCAGCTTTAGTATTCTTGGAACCAGCCCTGAAAGTGATAATAAATTTGAAACAAGTAAAAAATAATGCCCAACGTGCCTGCCGAGCATTAAACCGTTTAGCTGATTCAATGTGTTGCAGGTTCTTATGGTCAGTCAATACCTAAATAGTATGCTTTGCTCCTTCCAGCCAATACCTCCACTCCTCAAAAGCCCACTTTACCGCCAGTAACTCCCGATTACCAACGTCATAATTGGATTCAGCGGAGGAGAACTTCCTGGACATAAAGGCACAAGGATGTAACTCCAAAGACTCCGGATCCTTTTGAGAAAGGACAGCCCCCCACTCCAACCTCTGAGGCATCAACCTCCACAACAAAAGGGCAATTCCGGATTAGGATGTCTGAGGACTGGAGCTGAGACAAAGGCTTATTTGAGGGCCCGGAAGGACAACTCAGCTTCATGCTACCAGTTGGTAGGATCCGCTCCTTTCTTAGTCAGAGCCACAATGGGAGCTACCAGGTCAGAAAAAGAATGAATGAACCTCCTATAATAATTCGCAAACCCTAAAAAGCGCTGAATTGCTTTTAAATTGGTGGGTTGCGCCCAATTAAGGATGGCCTGAAGCTTCTTGGGTTCCATGCAAAATCCCTGAGAGGAAATTATGTACCCTAAAAAAGATACTTCCGTGACGTGAAATTCACACTTCTCCAGCTTGGCATATAAATAATTCTCACGTAACTTTTGAAGAACCAGACGCACCTGGGTGATATGTTGTTCCATCAATTCAGAAAAAATCAAGATGTTGTCTAAATAAACGACCACGAATTTCCCTAGGAAGTCACGGAGCACATCATTTATGAGGTCTTGAAAAACTGCTGGAGCATTAGACAGGCCGAACCGCATCACCAGGTATTCGTAGTGACCTGACTGAGTACTGAAAGCCGCCTTCCACTCATCTCCAGATTTAATTCGGATGAGGTTGTAAGCTCCTCTCAGGTCAATTTTAGAAAAAATCACAGCAGAACGTAACTGATCAAATAGTACAAAAATCAACGGCAAAGGATAGGTGTTTTTGACTGAGATCTTATTCAGGGCTCTAAAATCAATGCATGGTCTAAGCGAGCCATCCTTCTTCCCCACAAAGAAAAAAACAGCACTTAAAGGGGATTTTGATGGTCTAATAAAACCTTTCTGTAAGCTCTCCTGAATATAGTCATTCATAGCCAAAGTTTCTGGCCCGGACAATGCATATAATCTTCCCTTTGGCAATGCGGCACCAGGAATTAGCTCAATAGCACAATCATAAGGCCGATGGGGAGGCAGAATGTCCGCATTACCTATGGAGAAAACATCGGCAAACTCCTGGTATTCCACAGGAATGAGTTCTGGAATGATAGCTGCTACTCTGACTGGAAACTAAATACATTCCTTACCACAAAAAGTACCCCATTGTGAAATCTCCCCGGACCGCCAATCAATGGTGGGATTATGAAAGGCCAGCCAAGGGTGACCCAGAACAACTGGAACTGCTGGGCAATGTGTAAGATAGAACTCAATTTTTTCGGAATGTAAAGCTCCTACTGTAAGTAGCACGGGAGGTGTACGGTGAGAAATAACCCCATTGGAAAGCGGACTCCCATCTAAGCCATGCATGGTGACACACCTACCCAATGGTAACTGAGGAATGTCTAAGGCCTTAGACCAAGTTAAATCCATAAAGTTTCCTGCAGCTCCACTGTCGACAAAAGCCGACACCAAAGAACTTGGGCTGCCAAAGGAAACTTTAACTGGGACTAAAAGAGTTATTCGAGGAGATAAGCTGCAAACCTAGGTGAACCCCCTCACAATTCACCTGGTCAAAGCGTTTCCCGACTTGTTCGGACAGTTACGAGCAAAATGTCCCTTACCACCACAGTACAAACAAAGACCGGAATTTTGCCTTCTGGCTCTTTCCTCTGGAGACAGCCGGGAGAGACCCATCTGCATGGGCTCCTCTACGTCTTCTGGAATGGAATAAACACACGGACTTGACCTTACAGGTGTTCCTCTTTCAGCCCTCCGCTCTCTGAGACGACGATCAATCTTAATAGAAAGCTCCATGAGTTTATCGAGAGTCTCAGGAGCGGGTTACTGGAGGAGACTGTCTTTTATAGACTCTGATAAGCCAAGGCGAAACTGACTGCGTAGGGCTGGGTCATTCCAGCCACAGTCGTTCGACCAACGGCAAAACTCAGTACAATAAACCTCTGCAGGATTTCTACCCTGTTTGAGAGCGCGCAACTGACTTTCAGCAGACGCCTCTCTATCCGGGTCATCATACAAAAGCCCTAGAGACTTAAAAAAAAGCGTCTACTGACAACAATGCAGGATCCTCTGCCCTTAAACCGAATGCCCAGGTCTGAGGATCCCCCTGGAGTAAAGAAATAATAATCCCAACCCGCTGAGATTAAGTACCTGAGGAAGTGGGTCTTAAACGGAAATAAAGTTTACAGGATTCCTTAAAATTAAAAAATCATTTTCTATCGCCAGAAAAACGGTCAGGCAAATGCATCTTTGGTTCAGGGACTACCTTTAGGAAGGCTCGCAAAAGATCTTCCTGCGACCTCACCCGAAGCGAAAGATCCTGAACCATCTGAGTAAGTTCTTGAATCTGATTGACTAAGAACTGGCCAGGATTTGGCCCTACACCTGTCGGATTCATGAGGCCAAAAATTTTTAACAAAAACTGAATGAGAGGCAAAAAATTAAAGCCCTGTTTAATTTTAATTTTTTGGTATGGCCGGTAATAATGTTATGATTCCAGCACTCTGGTCTGAGGAGATCTTATTGCGAGGACCGGAGCACTGGAACGAGATGCTGGGAAAGGGAGCGGGAATGGAAAATAGCCCCTGGCGCCCTAACTCCGTTGTCTCGCCCATGCTGTCAGAAATCCCCTGCGAGACTATGGTTGCTTGAGCCCATGGCAGCCGCGTTTGAAGGGCGGATTATGTCTGCCCAACTCCGATGCCCCCCAGTCTTAGTGAGAGACAAAGGGAAATCCGAGACAGGGTGATAACAAGGGGCCCTCTGACTAAACAACCAGGCCAGGGGCTACAAGCTAACTCAAAACTAGAATATGTGCGGAAAAACCGCCAGAGAAAAGGACAACCAAAATATCCACTTGTCCACTTTCCTACCCGGCACCGCCGAGTTCAAGAGAGGACTTGTGGAAGCGGAACCCTCCGCAAATGCTCCAACAACAGAAGATATAAAGATAAAGCGGCTGAGCCGCAACACAGGGCAGAGCCGCAACTCACGAAACACCACTCGATGTTAAACGGTGATCAGTCAGGACTCCAGGGAACAAAACGACTTCCTGGGATGAGATGACAACTCCCGAATACAGGACTTTTGAGGACAGGAATGACCGGATACAGCAGGACTGGAAACAGACTCTCAGCAAACCAAAGCAGTATGCTAGGCGCCGGGCCGCGCGGACAAGCGGACCCCGGCGCCTAACAGTTGCAGGGGGATCACTGGTAGATGAGGAAGATCAGGAAGACAGCTGGGTCACAGTTAGAAGGAAAAAAGGGGGAGGGGAAGACATGATATCTCCGATCTACCAAACCCCAATAAATTTGCCCAATTGGACAAAGATTCTGAGGATGGCAGTGAGGAAATGACAGAACCAGAGGAGACAGTTCCCTCTAGCATCCAGAGGAGCGGTCCCTCCAGTGCAGATGGGAAAAAAGATAATGAGGTACGTAGTCAGATTGTGGTGGTAGGGGATTCTATTATCAGGAAGACAGGGCAATCTGCTACCGGGACCGTGATCTCCATACAGTCTGTTGTCTTCCGGGTGCTCGGTATGGCACATCGCGGACAGGGTAGATAGATTGTTGGGAGGGGCTGGTAAAGACCCAGCGGTTTTGGTGCATGTTGGCACCAATTACAAAGTTAGTGGTAGGTGGGATGTCCTTAAGAAAGACTATAGGGACTTAGGCAAAAAACTTAAGGCAAGGACATCTGTCACGATCCGGGTATCTGGACGCCATTACTTACCCTTCAGATGCCTCCTAAGGCGGGCTCAACGTTCCAGGACCGGATTCCGCTGTTCCTGAGTTTCCACATGCAGAGTGGTCTTTTCATCAGCCGCGGCCTCCGCTGTGCCCGCGTGGTTAAATGTGCATCTATCAGCCTGGCGTCTCCTGTCTCCGGTGGCCGGCGCCGCCATTACTGTTTCCCAGACCACATGGATTACAAACCAAACTTCCTTCCAAGTGTCTGCATGGGCGCAGCCATCTTGGATTCTGTCATCTGATCATTTCCACCAATCTGCTGTCTGTGTTGTTGATTTGCATAATTGCCTAGCCAACCCCTTCCTTGCTGCAGGTATAAGTAAGCTGTACCTGAGCAAGGAAGACGTCAGTGCTTTGGTTGTCAAACCTAGTTCCTGTTTGTCTCTCTTCTATGATTGTCTTCCAGGTTCCAGCTCCTGTCTCAAGACTTCCACCATAGAGACCCGCACCAGCATTCCACCTGCGGTGTAGCCTGACTCTCCAATCCATTGTGGATTCATCTGTTTCCAGCTACAACACTACCTGCTTCCAGCCTCAGCTTCCAGCAGAGTACAGCTTCCCTTAAAGGGCCGGTGTCCTTTCTACACTTTACCACTCTCCACCGGAATTATTATTTCTCCGCTCTCAAGTTCTACATTTCAGTTCACATTTCATCGCTCCCAAAGTTCATTTATTATTTAACTGGTTCCAGCCAGTATCCACTCCGTGCTAACAACAGTCTGGTTCCAGCCAGTATCCACAGCAGCTGTTTTACCTTCAGCAACCCAGCTCTTCCTGGAACACCAGCTGGTACAATCCTGGGTTATCTCCATTGCTACAGCCGGGCCTGGTAAGGACTTTCCATCTAGAAGATCATAAGAACTATCTCACACTACCAGTGCCCTGTGGCTCCTGCCATGCTGTAGTACTCAGGAACTGTATTTATTCTTTGCTGACTTTTACGTTTTCTTTTATTGCTGCTGTGATGCGGAGTTGTCATAATAAACATCATTGACTTTTATCTAAGTTGTCGGGGTCACGCCTTCGGGCAGTTATTATTCATGTTACTTACATGTCCAGGGGTCTGATACAACCTCCCAGGTTCCGGTACATCTCAGCCCCTACAACTGAGGCTGCCTCCCGTCAGCTCAGGCCCTCAGTTGTGACAGTAAGCACTGACCTAATGAATCCAGCCGGAGACCAGGATCAAGCGGCCAGGCCGATGCAAGAACTGGCAGCCCGACTAGAACATCAGGAGGCTGCACAGGGCCACATCATCCGCTGTCTCCAGGATCTCTCTACTCGGCTGGATGGGATTCAGACAACTCTCCGTGGATCAGGCGCGTCTGGTGCGTCAACCACAGTGACTCCAGCTATAACCCCACCCACCTTACCCATTTCTGCTCCACGTCTTCATCTTCCAACGCCAGCAAAATTTGACGGATCTCCAAGATTCTGCAGGGGATTTCTCAACCAGTGTGAGATTCAGTTTGAGCTACAACCTGGCAATTTTCCCAGTGACCGTACAAAAATTGCCTACATTATTTCTCTTCTCAGTGGCTCAGCCCTTGATTGGGCATCACCGTTATGGGAGAGGTCCGACACCCTGCTATCTTCTTACACTGCATTTGTGTCAACATTCAGGCGCATCTTCGACGAGCCAGGCCGGGTAACTTCAGCTTCGTCTGAGATTCTCCGTTTACGCCAGGAATCACGTACTGTAGGACAATATCTTATACAGTTCCAGATCCTGGCATCCGAACTGGCATGGAACGACGAGGCCCTGTATGCTGCATTCTGGCATGGTTTATCCGAGCGTATTAAAGATGAGTTAGCTACCAGAGACTTACCCTCCAAGTTAGATGAGCTAATCTCACTTTGTACGAAAGTTGACTTACGTTTCAGAGAGAGAGCAACTGAGCGTGGAAGATCATCTGCTCCAAAATCTTCTACTCCTCCTCCTCGCCAACTGTCACCAACTACAGATGAACCCATGCAAATTGTCCGTTCCCGTTTAACTCCTGCTGAGCGCCGAAGACGTCTCTCCGAGTTTCTCTGTCTGTATTGTGCAGCTCCGTCTCACACCATTAATGCCTGTCCCAAATGTCCGGGAAACTCCAAATCCTAGCTCGCCAAGGAGAGGGCCGGCTAGGAGTAATGATCTCCTCTCCATCTCCTCAAGATTGTAACCTCCCAGTCTCGCTTCAAGTTGCTCAACGTTATCAGAACGTCATTGCCCTCCTGGATTCCGGAGCAGCTGGGAACTTTATTACTGAAGCCTATGTTAAACGGTGGTCCCTACCCACCGAGAGACTTCCTTCGTCCTTTTCCTTAACTGCTGTGGATGGCAGTAAAATTTTTGATACAGTTATTTCTCTAAGGACTCTACCAGTTCGTCTGAGAGTGGGAGTTCTTCATTCCGAACTTATTTCATTTTTAGTGATTCCAAGAGCCACACATCCTGTGGTCCTGGGCCTTCCATGGCTCCGTCTTCACAATCCTACAATTGATTGGACGACTACGCAAATCCTGGCATGGGGTTCCTCCTGTACTAAGACATGTTTGTTTAAAGTGTTGCCTGTCTGTTCTTCCTCCCCCAGGTCGTCTGATGTTCCACCTCCTCCATATCAAGATTTCACGGATGTGTTCAGTAAAGCTTCTGCTGATATCCTTCCTCCTCATAGAGAATGGGACTGCCCGATTGATCTCGTTCCAGGGAAGGTTCCACCTCGAGGCCGAACTTATCCGTTGTCTCTCCCCGAGACACATTCTATGGAGGAATACATTAAAGAGAACCTAGCAAAGGGGTTCATTCGACCTTCTTCTTCTCCAGCCGGCGCAGGCTTCTTTTTTGTAAAGAAGAAAGATGGTGGTCTGCGGCCGTGCATCGACTACAGAGGTTTGAACGACATTACCATCAAGAACCGCTATCCTTTACCCCTGATTACTGAGCTCTTTGACAGAGTTAGCGGAGCTACCATCTTTACAAAGCTGGACCTGAGAGGTGCATACAATCTCATCCGGATCCGTGAGGGTGACGAGTGGAAGACCGCATTTAACACCCGTGACGGACATTATGAGTACCTCGTCATGCCCTTCGGATTGAGCAATGCTCCAGCTGTCTTCCAGCATTTCGTCAATGAGATCTTCAGAGACATTCTATACCGTCATGTCATGGTCTATCTAGATGATATCCTCATTTTTGCCAACGATTTAGAGGAACATCGTTTCTGGGTAAAGGAGGTTCTGTCCCGTCTCCGTGTCAATCATCTCTACTGCAAATTAGAGAAATGCGTCTTTGAAGTCAAGTCCATTCCGTTTCTAGGGTACATTGTGTCCGGTTCCGGACTAGAGATGGATCCTGAGAAACTACAAGCAATCCAGAATTGGCCGGTACCCTTAACCCTCAAAGGGGTCCAGAGGTTCTTAGGGTTCGCCAATTATTACCGAAAGTTTATACGAGACTTTTCCACCATTGTGGCGCCTATTACTGCTTTCACCAAGAAGGGTGCTAACCCGTCCAAGTGGTCTGAAGAAGCCATGCAAGCTTTTCATCTTTTAAAACAGAGGTTCATCTCTGCACCTGTCCTGAAACAGCCTGACATCGACTCTCCTTTCATCTTAGAGGTGGATGCCTCCTCCGTTGGAGTAGGAGCGGTGTTATCTCAGAGGGCTAAAGATGGTCATTTACATCCTTGCAGTTTCTTCTCACGGAAGTTCTCCCCAGCGGAGCGCAACTATGCCATTGGCGACCAGGAGTTGCTAGCCATCAAGCTCGCTCTAGAGGAGTGGAGATATCTGTTGGAGGGAGCTTCTCATTCAATCACCATCCTTACAGACCACAAGAACCTTCTATATCTAAAAGGCGCACAATGTCTCAACCCTCGTCAGGCCAGATGGGCACTTTTCTTTTCCAGGTTCGACTTTAAACTCCAGTTCTGTCCGGGCTCTCAGAATCGCAAGGCCGATGCCCTTTCCCGCTCATGGGAGCAAGAAAATGAGTCAGAGTCTTCAGACAAGCATCCTATTCTAAATCCGTTGGCATTCTCCACGGTAGGGATGGACTCTACGCCCCCATCAGGGAAAAGTTTTGTGAAGCCGACACTAAGGAAGAAGCTCATGCATTGGGCCCATGCTTCCCGTTTTGCCGGACATACAGGTATCCAAAAAACCCTGGAGTTTATCTCTAGGTCCTATTGGTGGCCAACTCTGAAAAAGGACGTTTTGGAGTTTATTGCATCTTGCCCAAAGTGTGCTCAACATAAAGTATCCCGCCAGTCGCCTGCGGGGCAACTGGTTCCACTATCTGTTCCCCGTCGACCATGGACCCATTTGTCGATGGATTTTATTACAGATTTGCCCATGTGCAACAAGTTCAATACCATCTGGGTGGTAGTTGACCGGTTCACCAAGATGGCACACTTCATTCCTCTCACCGGTCTTCCGTCAGCTTCCAAGTTGGCTCAAGTATTCATACAAGAGATCTTCCGACTCCACGGTCTTCCAGAAGAAATTATCTCAGATCGAGGAGTTCAATTCACAGCCAAATTCTGGCGAAGTTTATGTCAAGTCCTCCAAGTCAAGTTAAAGTTTTCCACGGCTTACCATCCTCAGACCAATGGTCAAACTGAGAGGGTGAATCAGGACTTGGAGGCCTTCCTCCGCATCTATGTGTCCTCCTCTCAAGATGACTGGGTTCAATTACTTCCCTGGGCCGAGTTCTGTCATAACAACCAGTATCATTCTTCATCTTCCTCAACACCATTCTTCACCAACTTTGGATTCCACCCTAAAGTCCCTGAGTTCCAACCGCTTCCAGCAACTTCTGTTCCCGCAGTGGATATCACCTTGCATCAGTTTGCCAATATCTGGAAGAGCGTACGATCTGCTCTGCTCAAGGCATCGTTCAGGTACAAGAAGTTTGCGGATAAGAAGCGTCGCGCAGTTCCTGCTCTCAAGGTGGGTGATCGGGTATGGTTATCCACGAAGAATTTGAGGTTAAGAGTTCCCAGTATGAGGTTTGCACCTCGCTACATCGGTCCTTTTAAAATTGATCAAGTCATCAATCCTGTTGCTTACAGACTCCAGTTACCTCCCTTCTTAAAAATACCCAGGACATTCCATGTTTCCCTGTTGAAACCGCTAATCTTGAATCGGTTTCATTCCTCACTTCCACCAACTCCGAAAGTCCAAACTCAACGAGGCATTGAGTATGAAGTGGCCAAGATCCTGGACTCACGTCACCGTTACGGTCAACTTCAGTATCTCATTGACTGGAAGGGCTATGGTCCTGAAGAACGCTCTTGGACCAATGCCTCTGACGTCCATGCTCCTGCCTTGGTCCGAAATTTCCACGCAAAGTTTCCTTTAAAGCCTAAGAAGTGTCCTGGGGCCACTCCTAAAGGGGGGGGTGCTGTCACGATCCGGGTATCTGGACGCCATTACTTACCCTTCAGATGCCTCCTAAGGCGGGCTCAGCGTTCCAGGACCGGATTCCGCTGTTCCTGAGTTTCCACATGCAGAGTGGTCTTTTCATCAGCCGCGGCCTCCGCTGTGCCCGCGTGGTTAAATGTGCATCTATCAGCCTGGCGTCTCCTGTCTCCGGTGGCCGGCGCCGCCATTACTGTTTCCCAGACCACATGGATTACAAACCAAACTTCCTTCCAAGTGTCTGCATGGGCGCAGCCGTCTTGGATTCTGTCATCTGATCATTTCCACCAATCTGCTGTCTGTGTTGTTGATTTGCATAATTGCCTAGCCAACCCCTTCCTTGCTGCAGGTATAAGTAAGCTGTACCTGAGCAAGGAAGACGTCAGTGCTTTGGTTGTCAAACCTAGTTCCTGTTTGTCTCTCTTCTATGATTGTCTTCCAGGTTCCAGCTCCTGTCTCAAGACTTCCACCATAGAGACCCGCACCAGCATTCCACCTGCGGTGTAGCCTGACTCTCCAATCCATTGTGGATTCATCTGTTTCCAGCTACAACACTACCTGCTTCCAGCCTCAGCTTCCAGCAGAGTACAGCTTCCCTTAAAGGGCCGGTGTCCTTTCTACACTTTACCACTCTCCACCGGAATTATTATTTCTCCGCTCTCAAGTTCTACATTTCAGTTCACATTTCATCGCTCCCAAAGTTCATTTATTATTTAACTGGTTCCAGCCAGTATCCACTCCGTGCTAACAACAGTCTGGTTCCAGCCAGTATCCACAGCAGCTGTTTTACCTTCAGCAACCCAGCTCTTCCTGGAACACCAGCTGGTACAATCCTGGGTTATCTCCATTGCTACAGCCGGGCCTGGTAAGGACTTTCCATCTAGAAGATCATAAGAACTATCTCACACTACCAGTGCCCTGTGGCTCCTGCCATGCTGTAGTACTCAGGAACTGTATTTATTCTTTGCTGACTTTTACGTTTTCTTTTATTGCTGCTGTGATGCGGAGTTGTCATAATAAACATCATTGACTTTTATCTAAGTTGTCGTGGTCACGCCTTCGGGCAGTTATTATTCATGTTACTTACATGTCCAGGGGTCTGATACAACCTCCCAGGTTCCGGTACATCTCAGCCCCTACAACTGAGGCTGCCTCCCGTCAGCTCAGGCCCTCAGTTGTGACAACATCTAGGGTAATATTATCTGAAATATTAACAGTGACATGCGCTAGCCCAGGGAGGCAGAGGGAGATTAGGGAGGTAAATGTGTGGCTTAGAGACTGATGTAGGAAGGTTTGTGTTCCTGGAATACTGGGCGGACTTCTCAGTCAGGCGCCATCTTTGTCGCAATTGATTGCAACTGAATGAGGAGGAGGCTGCAGTGCTGGGGGGCAGGATGGTTAGAAGGTTGGAGGAGCTTTTAAACTAAGAGCCTGGGGGGAGGGTTTAGCTAGAAGCTGCGGGTTAATTAGGGAGAGCAGTAAGGATGGGGGTAGTGAACAATTTGGGGGTGGAGAAGTAGGGAGCATAAGGTCAGATGGCAAGGGTATTTGCATGGGTATTGACACCGGAAATACTGACACAGGTATTGCCCAAGATATTCCCAATTTATCACCTAATGACGTATATGGCTCAGCAATACGGTATATAGAATGTAATGTGCATAGCATAAGGGAGGATACTAACATCAGGGGGGGGGGTTAGAAAGTATTAATAGGTCAGATAGAGATAGTAGTGAGGAAGTCTGTATTAAGCATGATGGGGTGGAAAGGGAGGGAGTAGAATAACAGTCAGTAAAGGTAAGTCTAGAAAGGCTCTTGTAAATATAGATAAGATACCACTAAAACACGGGTAATGGAGAGGCTAAGCTAAGATGTATGCTTGTGAATGCAAGAAGCCTATCGGGTAAAATGGGGGAATTGGAATGGCTTGTATCAAAGTCTCAGTATGATATTATAGGTATTACGGAAACATGGTGGGACGACTCTCACGACTGGGTTGCGAATTTGGAGGGATATTCTCTTTTCAGGAGGGACAGGGCTACCAAAAGGGGAGGAGGGGTATGTCTCTTTCCTAAACCATCTCTAAAACCAAACTTAATAGAGGGTATTTTCGGGGAGGCTGGAGATAACGTGGAGTCGCTATGGGGTGAGATCACAAGTGGGGGCACAGAGGTAAAGAAACTAGTCATTGGCACGTGCTACAAGTAACCAGATATTAGTGTACATGACGAGGAACAACTCTTACATCAAACTGAAAAAGCTGCGGGAATGGGGGACATCCTAGTGTTAGGGGATTTTAACTATCCTGATATAAATTGGAGTAACGATTCTTGTGTAAAAACTAGGAGCAGCAGGTTCTTAAATACATTAAAGGATCTATACTTGACTCAATTAGTCGAGGACCCAACTAGAGGTAAAACTAGAAAAGATTATACCTGATGGCGCAAGCGATATAAATGATAAATGTTGTATAAAATTCTGCCACCTTGTGATCATAAGAAAAATGGTTCTATTTCGTCAGACCCCAGAAGCCTGTCTCTAATGGCTTCAATAAAGCAATTATGATTTAAATGGAAAAGAGGTCGCGCTATAGAACCAATTAATTGTTCCACACCATTCTTAATTGTAAATATTTATTTAAACATATAACCATGTAAAAACATCGATGTATATTTTATTTCTAAAATAATTAAGATCTGGTGTGGTCACAACACCCTCAACTGCATACCAATTATAATTTAATAATGCTCATTCGTAAAATTAAGTGTGCTGATTAGAATAATGTCCAGACCGGCAATATATTATGCCACAGATTCAGTCCGTAATAGGATCCTTTATATTAATTTACACCCAATGATAGAAGGACACCGGTGCGGTACCGCCTATGGAAGAAGTAACTGGATGTTACGAAACGCGTCTAGGACTCCTTGTTTAAGTGACTGCTGACTGCTGAATTGTCCAGACCGTCCCCCGGCATCTCCAGAGCACTTGGCACCTGCTACGAGCAAATCGTGGAAATTATATTCACACAGTGTCGGAGAGAACAGTGATCTTTGGAAGCCGGAGTAGCGAGGCGGCTGACTGCTGAAGTGGGTTGAGCAACAGTATTAGCCCCCTCGTGAGAACTGTCGGGCTGCCCGTACGGAAACCTTTCTTCACCCTGCTGCACGGACACAGAAGCTGTTTCACATATGCACCACACCGCTACAACGCACAGGTAACAGTTGTCCATTACACCGTGTAATTCCGGGGACGCTCGGGTCACACTTAAAGCTCCTCAAACTTGCAAACAGGTCCCGTATTACAAGCACAAGGGACAGAGTGAGCAAAGGTACCTGTGACTGTACTTATTTGTGGTGCACAGTTTCTGGATGAAAACACCGGTGTCCTTCTATCATTGGGTGTAAATTAATATAAAGGATCCTATTACGGACTGAATCTGTGGCATAATATATTGCCGGTCTGGACATTATTCTAATCAGCACACTTAATTTTACGAATGAGAATTATTAAATTATAATTGGTATGCAGTTGAGGGTGTTGTGACCACACCAGATCTTAATTATTTTAGAAATAAAATATACATCGATGTTTTTACATGGTTAGAGGTAAAACTATTCTGGACCTAGTTATTACCAATAATGTGGACATTATATAAAACACTAAAGTTGGGGAGACTTTGGGAAACAGTGACCACTATATGATCACATTCGACATCAGTATCAAGAAACAGCTATAAGGGAACAACTAAAACATTTAACCTTAGAAAAGCTAATTTCAATATGCTGAGACAGGCACTAAACGAGATTGATTGGGAAGTTTTGTTTCATGGTAAAGACACAACAGTAATGTGGGATGCTTTAAAAGGGTTGCTTGATAGAAATATTCACAAATTCATTCCCATGCTCATATTCACAAATTCATTCCCATGAGCAGTAAATGCAGGAGTACTAAAAACAAACCAATGTGGCTTAATAAGGAGGTCAAAGAAGCAATGGCTAAAAAGAAGCGTGCTTTCAAAACATTTAAATCTAATGGAGGGGAGGAGTCATTCCAGCATTACAAGGAATGCAATAAAAAATGCAAAAAAGTAATAATCGCAGCAAAAATTGTAAACAAAAAGCAAATCGCTAGAGAGAGTAATAGCAATCCTAAAAAGTTTTATAAATACATAAACAGTAAAAGGTTAAAGAAGGAGAACGTAGGCCCATTAAAAGATGAATTGGGAGCTTTAATAAACAATGATAAAATAAAAGCGGAAATACTGAACAATTTTTTTCCTCAGTATTCACCAGAGAGGATCAGTCGGAGAAAGTAGTGCATAAAGATAGTGAAGGTAATGACTCTTGGCTGGATACTTGTTGACCTCGACATCTTCGGACTATCAAACCGAATAAATTTG
This sequence comes from Pseudophryne corroboree, assembly GCF_028390025.1. Taxonomy (NCBI): domain Eukaryota; kingdom Metazoa; phylum Chordata; class Amphibia; order Anura; family Myobatrachidae; genus Pseudophryne; species Pseudophryne corroboree. The sequence goes on from NW_026967497.1 coordinate 121,498, forward strand.
CACGGCAGGACGAAGATTCGGAGGATGATACTGAGGAAATGACGGTGGAGGAGGGGACTGCTCCCTCTAGCATCCAGAGGAGCAGCCCCTCTGGCACAGTTGGGACAAAAGATAGTGAGGTACCTAGTCAGATGGTGGTGGTAGGGGGACTCTATCATCAGGAAGGCAGATAGAGCAATCTGCTACCCGGACCATGATCGCCGTACAGTCTGTTGTCTCCCGGGTGCTCTAGTGCGGCACATCGCGGACCGGGTAGATAGATTGTTGGGAGGGGCTGGGAAAGACCCGGTGGTCTTTGTGCATGTTGGCACCAATGACAAAGTCAGCAGAAGGTGGGATGTCCTTAAAAAAAGACTATAGGGAATTAGGCAAGAAACTTAAGGCAACTTAAGGGTGGAGGGGTGTGCCTTTACGTAAAACCATTTTTAAAAACTGATATATGGGAGGATTTGCAGGAGGAGACTGTAGATACGGTCGAGATGCTATGGGGTAGAAATTGCATGTGGCTAAAAGGGAATAAAAAAGGTAGTATTAGGAGTATGCTACAGGCCGCCTGGTATTAATGTATCTAACGAGGAATTGTTACTGAAGCAAATTGAAAGAGCAGCAGGAGTAGGAGACATGGTAGTGATGGGAGATTTTAAATATCCAGAGAAAAACTGGAAAAACGATTCATGTGATACTGCTAGGGGTAATAGGTTCTTAAACACACTTAATGATAACTACTTAGTTCAACTAATTGAGGAACCCACCAGGTACAATGCAATCTTATACCTGGTATTAACAAATGTAAAAGTCGAAAAATATTGTAATGCATATGCCCTGTACTAACCCCATGCACATGCCTGCTGCGCGTGCACTCAATCCGCCGTGCGTGCACATATCCGCAATTTGCGTAGGATCGCTCCTGCGATCATGCGCGTGATATGGGTATTTACGACGGAGTTTGTGAGCGCGTAGAGGTTTATTAGAACATTACATATTTAACCCAAATAGTGTACATTTTAGATATAACTCCCTTGCACCACATCAGCGAGTATCAATAGTTTAAACAGTTCCAGGACTAAGGGATTCGCCGTTGCATGATAGGAAGGGTCAGATAAAGGTTGGAAGGCGATGTCTAGTATCCTATAATAAGGGGTGTGGTCTTTTATAAGAGAAAAAAGACAAAGGCAGCTATATATCTTTTCCAGGGCACACTTATGAAAAAATTAATTAATAAGATGATGAAATATGAGAAAATGAATACTTAACTTTTATGAGATATACTTAAAAAGAGAGGGAGAAGGCAAATATAGATGAATAATTTTTCAAAGCATAATTGCTACAATTTCGAGCGATAGGATTTAGATGAGCGAATTTATCTTTATTCCCTTAGTGGTCTAGAGATTTCCTTAATTGATAATTTTTTTAATTGGGAATAGGGTAACTCCGTTGGGTTCAGCTGTAGCCTGTCAGACTAGCACAATTGAAAAGGAAAGTAGAAATTAAATACCTGGATCTGCACAGAAAATCGGAAGGACACAAATGACTGGAGAATAAAATACCTACGGTACCTAGTATTCCCTGGTGGTCTCGCAACCGGGTACTGACCAGGCCCTGCAGTGTATGGCTTCCAAGATCAGACGAGATTGGGCATACTCAGTGCGGTTTGACCGTAGGTGGCTAAATCTCCAATCTGTGCAGTCAATTCCAGTGTGCGGATACTCATACACATTATTTTGAGCATATCATAAATGTCTGAATTATTGTTGGTACAAGAACAGAGCATTAAGCAACATTTGTGCTGATTGTTATACTAATGAGAGCAAAAGAAATCAGGCAGTGATGTAAGTACAATAGCTGAGTATGATAATATAACAGGGATTGATCCCCAATAATGCATAAAATTCAGTTCAATGAGAAACACACAGATTATATATAATTGTCTAACAGGGATTAATCCCCAATTCTGGGTGTATATGATTTAGCACACAAAATTCCAATAAACATTAGTTCCCAAAAGCAGATATCCTGTGGTTTTATCATATTTTAGCAAAATCACAAATTGAAGATACTTCAACAATCCTAAAGATATATATATATATATATATATATATATATATATATATATAGTAAACAACAAAGCAGGCGGCACTCCAAGTCTGTTTGAGATTCAAGTGTATTTCACACACAAGTGATCCGACGTTTCGGGGTCCAAGCGCCCCTTGACAAACATGAAGGTGGTCCTGGGCCCTGTAGATAGGAGGTGGAACAAGCAAAGGAAAGTTGTGTCCCTTCTTAAGGGGCAATGGTGGACATTGTGAATGGTGAAAGGAAGGTTTTTGTGGGCAAAGAGTGAGTTATGCCATATATACCAGAAGCATGGGTCTTCAGCCTATGGCCCTCATTCCGAGTTGTTCGCTCGCTAGCTGCTTTTAGCAGCTTTGCACACGCTAAGCCGCCACCCTCTGGGAGTGTATTTTAGCTTAGCAGAATTGCGAACGCAAGATTAGCAGATTTGCGTATAGAAATTTCTTTGCAGTTTCTGAGTAGCTCGAGACTTACTCCTACACTGCGATCAGTTCAGTCAGTTTCGTTCCTGGTTTGACATCACAAACACACCCAGCGTTCACCCAGACACTCCCCCGTTTCTTCAGACACTCCCGCGTTTTTCCCAGAAAAGCAAGCGTTTTTTCGCACACACCCATAAAACGTCCAGTTTCCGCCCAGAAACACCCACTTCCTGTCAATCACACTCCGATCACCAGAACGAAGAAATTTCTTCATAAAGCCGTGAGTAAAATACCAAACTTATTAGCAAATTTACTTGGCGCAGATGCACTGCGAACATTGCGCATGCGCATTAGCGACTAATCGCTCCGTTGCAAAAAAAAAATTACGAGCGAACAACTCGGAATGAGGGCCCATATGATGTGCCACCATTAATGTGGACACTGTCTTGTCCTACCAAGCTTGATTTATGTGCTTTGTAATTTTTTTAAGCAGGATAAAGGCTGAGTTTTTTATTTCTGCAGTAGACTAGAATAAGCCCAGACATTCCCACTTCCATTATACCACCTGAATGTGACGGTCAGTGACCACCGTGCCATCACTAACCTGTATGCTTACACGAAACAGAATGATGGTAAACTTACACGGTTTCTTTACATCTTCTGGGGTCCACTCCGAGATTAGACATTATGGCGTAATTACTCAGACGGGAATATAAAACAGAATAAAAAATAAAAGCTTTAATGCAATAATTAGATGCAGACAAAAGCTTTTATTATGAAATCATACAGGGGAGTATCCGCACCATATAGATGTAACATACAACAAACCACCGCAGATGGAACCCGGGTGACTCTAATGCACATGGTAATGTACAGGGTATATATGGACAGGATCTTGTATCAGAAAACACTCGACACTCCTGATCAAGATGAGTGTCTGCAACAAGTTAGGCAAACTAGAAGTGAAAACACGTTCCAATGGCCGCCATATTGTCGTGCAGCAATACAGATTGTGCAAACTGGTATTACACATTCACATTTACACAAAGCACAAGATACAAAATAAACAGCAGAAAAAAGACCTAAGCATTTGGGATGTATTATTTAGGAACTAAATATACAGACGGGTCCTCCGTTATCTTGGCTGGCTGAGGCGTTAGTCGCGATCAGGCATACGCAGCGTACCTGGGCGCAAGGAGGCGCGCCTAGTCGTAGGAAGGCACACAGAGCGTTTGGCGTTACCTTTGAGTGTAATACCTAAGATCATCCACCAGATGTCGCTTTTTTAAATCACCAATGCGCAAGCGTGTGGTCTCCATTAACATACAATACTGAACTACAGTGTAAGAACTACTTTACTGGTGCGTCTCATTACGCTACAGTATGTCATACAGTCTATAACAGTATATACAGTACAGGTGCAAATAGTACAGCATATACAGATGCAAACTAACGTGTTACAGGTACAGTATGGTCTATTGATGTTTGGGATATGTGAGCGTCCAAATCCCGTAGTATTAAGTATAATGGAGAGAAATAAAAGCTCATCCCTAAGTTCCTGGATGCCAAATCACTGTCCTTAGTATCTCTGTACAGTTTTTTCTATTAGAGTACTAATTAGAACGAACAGCTTATAATGTACAACACAGATTCTCTAACGCCGACGATCTACAGTACTGTTGCTCGAACAGTTAGTTGCGTCAGAATACACTAATTTATATTTACTGGTATGTCTATAGGTGGTCATTACCGCTGTGTATTTTAGATAGCGAATGAGTCACTCCTGCAGATTTACCCCGATTTGTGTGAAACCTGTGTGCACCCTTCCTTTGAATGTTTTACAATGGATTACACAGAAAAAAAATAATAATAAAGTTGATGTCACGGGAACACAAAAATAACCTGACATTTTGGGAATCGAACCCGGGACTCTCAGCGTGGCAGATGAGAGCCTTCATCGCTAGCCCACAACACTGCATGGAAGATTCTCAAGTTCATGTGTAAAAGTACTGCAAAGAGCGATTCCTTCCCATTGGTGTTTGTTTATGCCATTAGGGGACTCGGATGCTCATTTTGTGCACTTTACATACTGTAAAGTCAATTTGCTACATTATTCCTTTCACACATTAGGTGCGTCTGCATACACAAGTGTTCACACATTAGTTGCGTCTGCTTACACAAGTGTTTTAACATGTTAGTTTGCATCTGAATAAACTATTTTTTCTTTTTTACTCTGTCCGTCTGACCATTGGTCACCATCTGTGTGTACACTATGCAGTACAGGACTGTATATTAACATTACAGTTGTCACTGACCATTTGCCAGAGCTTGTACAGAAGATCAATCTGCTGCTATTCAAACTAAAGTACTGGATTAGTGAAGCATTAGCCACCCAGTGGTGGAGATGTGTATTGCATGCTGAATATCCAGTCATGCCTCATCGCGCCTGTCCATGATTAAACTCAGGAACCTAAGCTATTGCCTAGGTGTGACTAAACCTCCGTCTAGGTGCAGAAACAGTCAAGATAACGGAGGACCCATCTGTAAATACATTAATGAAAAACGTAACAGTCATCAGTCTGCTTGTGACGGTCTCTAGTGTGGAGGCCTCTTGGACTATGCAAGGCAGTGAGTTCCATGGTCAGGGCTGCAAAACTAAAAGTTTGACCCTTAAATAAATTACAGGAGATTATTGGTACTGCTGGTAACAGTCCTTCATCTGTAGAAGCAAGCAAGCAGGGCAGTAAGGAGGCAGAAGCTGCTTCTAGTACCTTGGACCATGTAATGTGGGCTGGGAAGGTCAGTTAGCCAATTATAAAATAGATTTGTCATCTTACAGGCAGCCAGTGAAGGGAGTAGAGAATGGGTGTTATGTGGCAGGAACGGGCTGGTTAGGTAACAGCTTGGCTGCTGCATTCTGTACTAGCTGCAAGCTCTGTAATTCTTTTGCTGGGTGACCCAGGTAGATGGCATTGCAGTAGTCTACGAACATCTGAGGGAATCAAGTGCTTGATTCTGGCTATGGTCCACAGATGGAAGAATGAGTATTTGTATGTGGCAGATACCTGATGTCTGTGTCAGCCACATACCAGGACAACACAAAGATTCAGCACATGTTCAAACCAAACACCAAAGCATAAATCCAGATGGTTGGTAAAGCTGTAGTCTTGTCCTTTGCTGGTGAGCTTCTATTATGTTTCACAAAGACTGAATCACAGCCAACTGGCATCATCCACCCCTGGAGCTCAGCTAGACAACCATTTAGGATTGGTATTAGGTTCTCAGTACATGGAGCAAAAAGCAGGTCATCTGCATAGCAGTGGTAGACCAGGCCATGAGGTCTGATTATATCACCCAGTGGTAGCATGTACAGTCAGGTCCATAAATATTGGGACATTAACACAATGCTCATATTTTGTGCTCTATACACCACCACAATGGATTTGAAATGAAACAAACAAGATGTGCTTTAACTGCAGACTTTCCGCTTTAATTTGAGGGTATTTACATCCAAATCAGGTGAACGGTGTAGGAATTACAACGGTTTCTATATGTGCCTCCCACTTTTTAAGGGACCAAAAGTAATGGGACAATCGACTCAAAAGCTATTTCAAGGACAGGAGTGGGCTATTCCCTCATTATTTCATCATCAATTAAGCAGGTAAAAGGTCAGGAGTAGATTCCAGCTGTGACATTTGCATTTCTAATCTAATCCAAAGAGCTGCCACTATCAGTGAAGCAAGCCATCATTAGGCTAAACAATCAAAACAAACCCATTTTAGAGATAGCAAAAACATTAGGTGTGGCCAAATTAACTGTTTGGAACATTCTTAAGAAAGAACACACCGGAGAGCTCAGCAACACCAAAGGGATCCGGAAGACCACGGAAAACTGTGGTGGATGACAGAAGAATTATTTCCCTGGTGAAGAAAAACACCATCACAACAGTTGCCCAGATCAAGAGCACTCTCCAGAAGATAGGTCTATATGTGTCAAAGTCAACAATCAAGAGAAGACTTCACAAGAGTGAATATAGAAGGTTCACCACAAGATGTAAACCATTGGTGAGCCACAAAAACAGGAAGACCAGATTAGAGTTTGCAAACAACATCTAAAAAAGCCTTTACAGTTCTGGAACAACATCCTATGGACAGATGAGACAAAGATCAACTTGTACCAGAGTGATGGGAAGAGAAGAGTTTGGAGAAGGAAAGGAACTGCTCATGATCCAAAACATACCACCTCATCAGTGAAGCATGGTGGCGGTAGTGTCATTGCGTGGGCATGTATGGATGCCAATGGAACTGGTTCCCTTGTATTTATTGATAATGTGACTGCTGACAAAAGCAGCAGGATGAATTCTGAAGTGTTTCGGGCAATATTATCTGCTCATATTCAGTCAAATGCTTCAGAACTCATTGGAAGGCGCTTCACAGTGCAGATGGACAATGACCCGAAGCATACTGCAAAAGCAACCAAAGTATTTTTTAAGGAAAATAAGTGGAATGTTATGCAATGGCCAATTCAATCACCTGACCTGAATCCGATTGAGCATGCATTTCACTTGATGAAGACAAAACTGAAGGGAAAATGCCCCAAGAACAAGTAGGAACTGAAGACATTTGCAGTAGAGGCCTGGCAGAGCATCACCAGGGATGAAACCCAGCATCTGGTGATGTCTATGCGTTCCAGACTTCAGGCTGTAACTGACAAAAGGATTTGCAACAAAGTATTAAAAAGTAAAAGTTTGATTTAGGATTGTTTAGTCTGTACCATTACTTTTGGTCCCTTAAAAAGTGGGAGGCACATATAAAAACCGTTTTTAATTCCTACACCGTTCACTTGATTTAGATGTAAATACTCTCAAATTAAAGCGGAAAGTCTGCATTTAAAGCACATCTTGTTTGTTTCATTTCAAATCCATTGTGGTGGTGTATAGAGCCCAAAATATGAGAATTGTGTCGATGTCCCAATATATATGGACCAGACTGTATATTGCATAAAGCATAGGAGATAGGATTGACCCTTGAGGAACATTGCATGGCAGTGATAATTATACTCCAGAAGATTTAAATGGTTCCGTACTTGGGTAATGTCTAATATGTTCAACAAGAGCGGATTTATTTCTCTCACAGCATGAAAATGGCTTCTCACCTGTGTGACTCCTCTGATGTGTAACAAGATCTGATTTCTGTCTAAAACATTTCCCACACTCAGAACAGGAATACGGCCTCTCACCTGTGTGACTTCTCTGATGTGTAACAAGAGATGATTTCTGTGTAAAACATTTCCCACACTCAGAACAGGAATATGGCTTCTCACCTGTGTGACTTCTCTGATGTTTAACAAGATTTGATTTAGATAAAAAACATTTCCCACACTCAGAACAGGAATACGGCTTCTCACCTGTGTGACTTCTCTGATGTATAACAAGACCTGATTTCCGTGCAAAACATTTCCTACACTCAGAACAGGAATACGGTTTCTCACCTGTGTGACTTCTCTGATGTTTAACAAGATATGATTTAGATAAAAAACATTTCCTACACTCAGAACAGGAATACGGTTTCTCACCTGTGTGACTTCTCTGATGTTTAATAAGATTTGATTTCGATGCAAAACATTTCCCACACTCAGAGCAGGAATACGGCTTCTCACCTGTGTGACTTCTCTTATGTGTAACAAGATCTGATTTCTGTGTAAAACATTTCCCACACTCAGAACAGGAATATGGCCTCTCACCTGTGTGACTTCTCTGATGTGTAACAAGGGCTGATTTCTTTGTGAAACATTTCCCACACTCAGAACAGGAATATGGCTTCTCATCTGTGTGACTACTCTGATGTGTAACAAGATATGATTTCGATGCAAAACATTTTCCACACTCAGAACAGGAATACGGCTTCTCACCTGTGTGACTTTTCTGATGTGTAACAAGAGCTGATTTCTGTGCAAAACATTTCCTACACTCAGAACAGGAATACGGTTTCTCACCTGTGTGACTTCTCTGATGTTTAATAAGATTTGATTTCGATGCAAAACATTTCCCACACTCAGAACAGGAATACGGCCTCTCACCTGTGTGACTTCTCTGATGTGTAACAAGAGATGATTTCTGTGTAAAACATTTCCCACACTCAGAACAGGAATGCGGCTTCTCACCTGTGTGACTTCTCTTATGTGTAACAAGATTTGATTTATATGTAAAACATTTCTCACACTCAGAATATGGAAATGGCCTCTCACCTGCCTTAGCTGGCTGATGAGTAATAAG